>NW_004567108.1:57394581-57419294 GCF_000260355.1 Condylura cristata | reverse complement strand
CAGAGGTGCAGGGGTGGTGAGAGGATTCACCAGAGACAGAGTGGGGAGCAGAACAGGCAGATTGATGAAGTACACTGCTGTGGGGAGCAGCAGGCAGGTCAGGAGAGGTCTGCCAGCTATTTGGATCACCTGGAGCAGGATCAAACTCATGCTAAAGTGTTTTTAGCTTCTTAGTGCTGCACTAAGCCCGCTATACCACCAGGGAGGGCCACAAACATAATTTTTAAGGACATCAGCTTAAATTTTTTGACATGATTGCAGTTAGATAAAGATATATTATGCACACATGTAAGAAATAAAAATTTCAAATTATCTTATGTGTGAATGAGAAAACAAATTCCAAGATTATAATGCTACTTAACAGGCAAAATGAGTAACAATATTTATGGCATCCACCATATAATAAACACAAAAACTTTCAAAAAATATTGCAATATACACTTTTGAGTGATTTTATACACACATGCACACACTTGCAGAATGATACTCATCTGTAGTAAAAGATGGACTCCTGCCATTTGTGACAACATGTGTAGAACTGGAGAAGAAAATGCTAAGCAAACGAACTCAGGAAAATCAAGTAAAATCAGGATTGGTATCATTTAAAAGTGCAATACAGTCCTCCAAGACAGTATTTCCTAGACTTTCCTAACTTTTCCAGAGAACAAGATATCCCTTACCCTTTAAACAACTTAACATTTAGATATCTAGACTAAGTTGAAATGTTTAAATTGTATGTTCTAATTTTGGTGCATTAAGAAATCTCTGTTTAAAACTTCCTTAACTGAACTGTATAAATTTCCTAAGAACTGTAGCAATGGGTCATGACTTTTTAGGGAAAACCTTATATTAAGTCTGACTTAGCAAAAAATTCAACAAATGATTATTAATTTTATAGTGAATTGAAAAATAAAAAAAAATAGGAGTTTCCCCAAAAAAGTTAGAGGTGGTATTCTATGTGGAACAGATAAATATAGGTCATGTGACTTTAATGTTATTCAGAGGAGTAAGGATAGAAACAAATAGGATAATTAAACTTGTATAACATCCTATTTTGTGATCGGTACAGATTACCTTTTTTTTCTCTCTCTCTCAGTCTCATATTTGGAAGGAATATACTGGAAATGCTATTTCTGTCTCCTTTTTAGTTATGGCTTCCTAACCAAATTTTAGAAATATGATATTCCTAAAGTTTAAGATTAATTTAGGAAAGATATTTTGAACCCTTAGTATGTTCCCATGTTTAGTCCTATTGCACAAAACATTTCATAAGAAACCTTTTTGATAATCAAAGTTCTTTCCATTGCAGTTAGTATGACACTAACAATGATGCTACTTATTTGAAATCATATGCAAAACAAAAACAGCATAAAAAAAAAGCCCTTTGCTAGTGAGTTTAGACAGATGGAGTTTCATAATGAGTAAAGAGACAAAGTGAACATCTATAATTAGTAGGAATTATAAAGCTGAAGTGTTACAATATTGTCACAAAGCTAGTGAAGTCACAGGTCAAAAACAAAAAAGAAAAGGAAGAAAAAAATCTTCACTTACATGCACACAGCATTTTATGCTTCTTTTTTTAGCTTTTATTCTTTTCAAGCTCTTTAATTTTTGTAAAACTAACATGCATAGTTCCATCTGAATGTCATTTTATGCATTGCCAATCTAATACTTTTAAATCAAAATTATATCAGGGGAGTTTAAAGTAACTCATCAAAACGGTACATTATGAAACACTTTAACTTCTTCAGCATTGTTTTGGTCTCTACCCAGAACACCTCAAAGGTGGTGCCATGCACTGTTATCACAGCAGTATATCCTATGACTCCTCAAACATTATCACCAACTGTCAAACCTGGCATGAAATAGCCTGTAAGAGTTTTATGTTGATTTTAAGGAATTAGAAGCATCAAGCATGTTATTTATTCTGGGTTTATCTTCAGTGATGTGCGCTGTGACCAGCAGCCCTGGATTACATCCCGAACAATCTTTTCAGTATTGGCTGCTGAAGTATTATATTGTTGTCCGGATTAAAGTTGTCTACATTTTGCACCAAAATTTACTACTTTAAAGGGACTTTAGGATATTAATTTCAGATGATAAGAAAATACCATTTGCATAAATGAGATTTGTTTTGAACATTTGTCCCTTAAATGAATATATATGATCTCTAGTATGTAGATAGTATGTAGAGATCATTTTTTTTTAACTTTTCTAAGTAATCTTTGTGAGCCCTATTTATATTGACCTATAATACTTACAAATGAGAATAAAACTGCCAGGAGGCAAATTAAATATATATATCTATAGCTTCTCACACTTTCACACTTTTTTAAATATAACAAGGCCATCCCCCCCCCAAAATTATCACAGATAATTTAGCACCTTTGCATTTCATGAATTTAAAGAAAGGGACTCATCTCTATGCCTTATCCTTAAAAAGAAAAACACTTACCTATAGTTTTGCCTTTTTTGTTAATGAGGAATAAGGACTTACTCTGCAAGTACACAAAACTATTAGAGAAGAAATTTTGCAAAATTGGCCCTCCCTGGTGGCATAGCTAGTTAAAGCGCAGCACTGCGAAGATGGCCATTTCACCCCGAGTTCGATCCATGCCCCGGAGGTTGGAGGTGACCCATGTAGCCAGCAGATCTACCCTGTCTCTCCCCGCTGCTCCCCTCAGCAGTGTACTTCATGGATCTGCCTGTTCTCCCCACTCTGACTGTGGTGAATCTTCTCACAGCCCTTGTACCTCTGACCTGCACTCCAGTTCTGTTAGCATAAATAAATAAATCTTTAATATTTTTTAAAGAAATTTTGCAAAATAACTTTTGGCAGTGCATATCTGACAGAAGCAGTTTCAAAAGTTTCAAGATCCTGAACATCAAAAGGTAAAATAAATTTTTGGATTAAGGGCTGGACTAGTACAATAGTAGTAAAATGACAACAATGCAGACTCCTGGAAGCAAGAATGAAAGTCTGAGCTAGAAATACTTCTTCATACAGGCTCTACTCTTTTCTCCTTTCTGAGTGCTGTTTTCACTGGCAGCACTGATGTCTCCACCAGCGGAGGCCACCTTCCAGTTAAGACCAGACAAAGTTTTGCCACTGATGGGTTAGTGGTAAACCTAGTTCTCATGATTCTCAGGGAATATAGGTAATTGAGGTGAGATCAATCATTATGTATTTTTGCATATTTACTTTTGCATAGAAGAACTGGGGACAAGCCCAGAAGTGCAAAGGGTGAGAGGATTCACTAGAGACAGAATGGGGAGCAGAACAGGCAGACTGAAGTACACTGCTGAGGGGAGCAGCGGTTGACACAGAGGAGGTTTGCTGTGCCATGTAGGCCAGGATCAAACTCAGGCCACAGCAGCAATAATGCTGAGACTTAACCCCTACGTAACCCCTAGGCCACCAGGGGAGCCTCAATTGCACATTTTTGTTCATGTTTTCTTTACACTCAGAGTAGTGATTTGTAAACTCCACAAAAGCAAGCACACAAAAACAGCATATTTGGGATTTAAGACTATCTATGGCCTTCCTTTAACAAGTGACAGAATAAGTATATTCTGTATGTTTGCATAACACTCAGGACTAGTGGGTTATAGATTCTTATTAATAATTTGGGTTTTGCAGTTTTCAAAAACTATCTGTATTAATTGTGCATGTTAAGAGTGCTGGCTCAGAAACTAGAGCCCTAGTGTTAAAGTAGTTAGTTGAAGGGGGAACCATTAAGCAAGGGTGTCTGGGACTCCTTGTAGCCTATGTAAGCAAAGTGAAACTAAGCTGGATTCAGTGGTAGTTAAGAACAATCAATCTCAACCAGCCAGTAAGTCTTTCCTAAATAAGACAACTGCTTTAAATTATAACAGATCAAATGATTTCCTTGTTCTCTTTTGTATCCGCTGTATAAGTCTTTTCTTAACTCTTGTCAGCTCAGTGTACCTAACCACTTTTGACTTGATGCTGCTCAATTCAATGTTTTGTTTCTTCAAAAACTATAAATTATAATATGCATCAGTTTATTTTTTAACAGTAGTAATCTCTGTTTCCCACAAACTTTTTGTACAATATTTAGAAAATAACATACACTTTCTTTCATTTTTTCCTGGCCACTGTAAGTATTAAATTAATATTGGATACGTGCGGCCTGGTCTTGGAATTTATATATTTAATTAGAACAGAGTCTGAAACACCAGGGCTCCCTATACCTTCTGTAATTTTCAAAAAACAGTAAATATTCACAGACATAAACTAAAATGCTAACTTTATTTTTTTTTCATTTAGGTGATATTTTGTTCTAAAATGTCAAATGCTTTTCATCCATGAAAAATAAAGTATACTATTCATTTGTAATGTGACATTTTATGCATTATCCACACTCGATGTTTATGATTCCTAAATGAGTTCAAAAAGAAAGAATATCATTATAAAACAGTAGGAAAATAATAAGTAGTTCTCCAATTGAAAGAAAAAAAAAAAGCAGGGAAGAATATAATCAATAATGCTTAATGTTGATGTAGTAACTTCATTGGCACATGGCTTTCTCCAGTGTATAATGTGTCTTGGGATGTTACTCCTTTTCCCCCAATCTCTTTTCAATAACATGTGTCAAGTTTCTCTCCTTGTGGAGCTGGAACAAAATTACTGATTTTCAAATATATATTCAATGCTTAATAGATATATCATAAAAAGTCTTTTCTTTTGAAGCAATTTATCCCCATTCTTAAAATAAATCTCAAGATTTTTTTTCTTAACTGAACATACAAAATTAATATCATCAGATTTGTGATGTATTTCTGTTCCAACTTATACTTTTTAATAGCTGAAAATCAGATAATGTTCTAGATAAGATTTGGTTCAAAATTGTTACACCTGATGCAATTTACCATTTAACCTTAAGTCTTTCAATATCTCCCTTTCATTATATTGTTCCTCTACTGGTGAAGTATGGCAGATAAAAATGTCATTTCATTTAAACAAGTGGACATTTACAGTTAAAATACTTCCCTCTTGACTTTTATACTTACAATGAAACTAGTAAAATATATGAACATTTTGGAAGGGAAAGTCATCTATAGCTTGTGATTTGTGAAACAATCCTTTCCCCTCCTTTTTTTCAAATCACTGTTTTCTTTTCTTTTTTATTTAAAGATTTATTCATGCATACAGAAGTGGGGTACCGGCCAGAGATGCAGGGGCTGTGAGAGGAGTCACCAGAGACAGAATGGGGAGCAAAACAGACAGATTGTCTAAGTACACTGCTGAGGGGAGCAGGTCAGAGGAGGTCTGCTGCTTCATGTGGATCACCTCCGGGGCTGGGGGATCGAACTTGCACGGAAGGGGCTGCAGCCACCTTACAGTGCAGTGCTTAAACCCATTGTACCTCCAGGGAGGGCCCTCAAAGCGCTGTGTTCTGGCTGATAGTTTATTCTTTCTTCCAAAAATAGTTTTTATATTCATTATACACTTCACCCTTTTACTATAGCCAACTACTTTTTGCGTACTATAATTTTTGCCTTCATTTTCTCGTCCAAACACGAACAACCCTGCTCCCCAGACACACTCTATTTTGGTGCCATGCCATGTCAATAGCATCAATCACCATTTGCACCATCGATCATGCGGTTACGCAGCAGTGGGATGACATCTGCCATAACACCCTTCTGTGCTACAATAATGCGCTTGAATTTTGATGCAAGAAGATACTGGTTTGCAGACTTGTAATCAATCACAGAATCTTTTCAAGTGGAATATCTTGGAAATATAACAAGAGTTAATCAGATATTCTAGGGTATGTTTGAACATGAATATAACTGTTTCATCTTGTAGACTAATATTAAATAATTAAAATATAATTCATAATGATCCTAACAGCTAGTGTCACATTAGTTATTTCGAACAATGTATTGCTTCCAATTTTAGTACTTTTGCCATAAATATCAGTTTCTGTGGGTTCATTTTTATGTTTTAAAGTTTTAGAAAGACTTAGAGTATTCTGCTATCCAAAGCATAAAGATAAAATAACCCCATATTTAGCATTCCTCACTATAGTGCAATTTACTGTAAGCACATTTAATAGTCATATTTTCTGTGCATTGTTAATTGTGATGCCTGACATATAGAAAAAGCATAATATTCCACATTAAATGTGAATAAAGGTAAGGGGGCATTTATAAATGAAAATGAAAATGAAATATTATAGTTGATGTGATTCTTTTAGCTCTAATTTGATGTTATTTACTAATCTAAAACCTTTAAAACCCATGCTAGGGCCCTCCTGGGTGGTACAGCAGGTTGAAGTGTAGCACTACGAAGCTGGCCTCAGCCACTTCAGCACAAGTTTGATCCCAGGCTAGGGAGGTGACCCACACGGCACAGCATACCTCTGTACTCTGACAATCTGCCTCTGGCAAAGTACTCTGACGATCTTCCTGTTCTGCTCCCTATTCTGTCTCTGGTGAATCCTCTCCCCCCTCCTACACCTCTGGCCTCTATCCCAGGTATTTTTGTTTGTTTGTTTGTTTCCTGCTTACAGAACTGGGGTGCAGGCCAGAAGTGTGGTGGGTGAGAAGATTCATTAGAGACAGAGTGGCAAGCAGGGCAGATTGATGCAGTACACTGCTAAGGGGAGCAGTGGGCAGGTCAGGAGAGGTCTGCCACGCCATGTGGGTTAGCTCCCTGGCGGGAGATTTAACTAAGGCTGCACTGCCTTCCAAGAGCTTCATAAAGTGGTGCTTAACAAATTGCACCACCAGAGACAGCCCCCAGGTATGTATTTTTAAGTTGAATTAAATCTTATATATAAAATAAAAAGTTTTCAAATCATTAAAAAAATAAAAAAACATGCTGATTGTTTTACTTCTTAATGTCTATTCATCTTAACATCTTGTAAAATCTATTATTACCCCTTCAATGTGTTTATTTCAAAAGATGTGTGCTACAAGGCTAAGAGAAAATACTATTTGATGTGAGTTCCCGAAAAAGCCTGTAAGTTTTATGTGAAGCAGTGGTCACTACTCTAACTGATGGCAGAAAATTTGGGAGAAAATATAGGTAGGTGCTTTCATGAATGGCTGCGTTATTACATTTTACTTCACAGAGAAAAAGCTTAGCCTATAGAGAGCCATGGAAGGAATGAGAAGCTAACAGTTCAGATATCAGGGTTGATCTTTCTTTCCTAGGAATAGAAATTCTGTGGGGAGGGTGTGGAGATAAAGGAATCCTCATACATGATTGTGAGTATGTAGCCTGGTCTTTTATTCCTATGGAAAAATCATGGGGTTGTCCAGAATGTTAAAAATAGATCTATCATCTGATCCAGCAATTCCACTCCAAGGTACCTACCCAAAAATGCAAAAACACTCATTAGGAATAATATATGCTCTCTGCATTCACTGTGGCACTATTCACAATGGTCAATCTATGGAAACAACCTAAAACTAATATATACATACAACGTAATACTAAATACCAATTAAAAAAATGAAAGGGACCATTTGCAATTTGCAACAACATGGATGAAACTGGAGGGGATTAGGCTAAGTGAAATAAATTCGGGAAAAGACAAATGCCACATGATTTCACTAATATGTGGAATATGGAGAAATAAAATAAAGGAACTGGCAATACTCAACCTACACAACCTTAAAAATATGACTATAAAGTCGAAACTAATAGAGAGAAGAGAGGACAGAGGTAGGAATAGAGGTGAGGGAGCACAATTGTCAATGGTGAAGGAACAACTAGTTGGTGCTTTGCTGGTGAGTGTGGGTGTGGGCATACAACTCTGTATGAACCGATTCCCCTAAATCATATGCGTCGTAGTAAACCAAAGTTACCCTAGCAAAACAAACAAAAAAAGTAACCAGTATCATTAAATTTCATATCAACTGAAGAAAAAGAAGCATGTACCAATTTGGCGTACATAAAGTTCAAGAATAGCTCAGGTTTGATTAAATTTGTAGGGTTTAGTGCTGAACAGACTGATCGGTGGATCAGAGAAGAATACGTTAAAAATCAGCTTGAACTTTGCATTGTTTGTGTGGCATATCACTTATTATTTTACATTGCAATTATTTATCCATACGTTTATACCCTGCCTTGGATCTTCAGATGTGTCTGAATATGCTTCATTTATGTGACCCTCAACACCAAAATCAAGTATAAAACTCTAGTAGATACTCATTT
Source organism: Condylura cristata (assembly GCF_000260355.1). Classification (NCBI taxonomy): domain Eukaryota; kingdom Metazoa; phylum Chordata; class Mammalia; order Eulipotyphla; family Talpidae; genus Condylura; species Condylura cristata. The sequence continues at coordinate 57,411,100 of NW_004567108.1, read as the reverse complement.
CATTTCATACTGAATGAATTTATAAATGAATTAGCATATGAAATTGTCCTTCTTGATGATATCCTAACACAAATGAGACAAGTTGTAAGTCTGGTTAATTTCACAATTAAAAATAAAGAAGAAAATAATAAGCATCTTAAAGTTTCCTTTAAGAAATATATTAAAGAACATATTATGGATACGGCACGGCACCTATAAGAAAAATATTTATTTAGAGTGGTAATTCTTAACTTGGAAATACTGTTTTTCTCCCCCAGGAGAATGTTGTTAAGTCTGGAACCATTTTCTAATGCCATCATTGGGGTAGAGTCCCACAACGAGAAACCAGAAATGCTACCAAAAAAACTTCACATGCATAGGGAGGCTCCTAAAACAAAGAATTGTTGCCCCAAAAGTCAAAAAGTTATGAGAAACTCTGATTTAGAAGGCTTATTAAGTAATATGAAAAAGACTGCTTACTTGGTTGTAAAACAATACAAGTAGAAAGTCATCTCTCTACCTTGGGTGGTTGTGGGAGGCTGACAGGAGAGGGACACAATGGTTGAGGCCTCGGCTCTGCTGCTGAGGATGTGAAGTGATAGAAAAGCATGGTATTTTCCAGAAAGAAAACATATGCCATTATTGCCAACTTTGTGAAGTTCTGGTTCCACCACTTTGCTTTTAGGAAACCTCTATTGGTACCTGTTTTTGCCAATAGAAAGAAATCTAAAGATGCTTAAGATAATAATAATTGTGTCAGAATTTGACACACTATTAAAGAAGCAGAGCGCATGCTTCCTTCTGAGAAGTTCAACAGTCTTCTCTGTAATTATCATATTATCTACCTTTACTGTAAGTGGTAACTGAAGTTAGTAGTAAGTGTTAGTTGAAGTGTTAGTATGTGTTTTAGTCATCAGTTACTCCCTCAGGGATTTTTGGCTTTGTTTTATAGCTGTTTTGTTGTGAATATCAACGTGAGCTAACACAGTAAAGGCAGAAATGATATGCTATTATTATACATTAACATGAATATGAATTATTTTGGGTTTGGAAAAACTCAGAAATATTTCCATTTAAATGAATGCTAGCTGGCTGCTTTGTTTTACATCACTTTAAGCTAAGAAAGATTTCATAAGATCATCTGCTTTTGGATAGCAGAAGAAACCTGAATATATAAAAACACAGACACAAGTTAATATGGTTGTAATCTATGAGAGTTAGCAGTGTGCAAAATGATCCTGCAGAGTGACACCAGATCATCCTGAGAAATGTCATTAGTACAACATTGACATTATGTGTTACACAAATAAGAGATTGAATTCTAGAGACAATTGGAGTATCATTGATGAATTATCAGAGGAATATAATTATCATGTTTTCATGAGTTTAACAGGCATATATTTTCAAACTGTCGTCTTTGTGCCTGTTGGAGCAGTCAGGCAACAGAGATCACAGGTAGTATGTATAAAAGAGGATGGAGCAGAGCAATGGACAACAGCAGATCACCTCCAGTAGACGCAGGGATTTTAACATCCATTTTCCCATGAGTGCCAGTTGTGAGGTGGGAAATCACAGTGATCCCTCTTCCAGGTCAACTCCTCAGCTCCATGTCTCGGACGGCATCTGTTCATTTCCACTCTAGGCTATTTTGGATCACGACATACAGAGCTGGGCACAGATTGATGCTGATAAGGGATCACAGGCCCAGAGTTTTTCTTTCTTCCTTTCCAGCACAGTCTTATCCTAGGGTGCCTGTTCCCATTGGCAGGTGTTTGGGCTCTATGTTTGTTCAAGCATTTCTTTGGGTGTGGGAGGGGAATGTGGAGGAGGGTGGCAGGTATTCTGGCTATATCCACCTGTGTTTCCAGTAATAGTCTCCTCTTTAGGGAAGTCCGGGTGCTCTGAGCCAAGTCTGGTTAAATATTTCTATGTTAAGAACTTCAGACTCAAGCCAAGTGTCCTTGCTCTATGCCCCCACACATGACTCTCCAGCAATGCCATCTCCATCCTGGACACCTGCTCATGCATATTCTTATCCAGGTTAGTGCCAGGTCTTTAGGAGCCAACTGAAATGTTGGCATTGTGGCCAGTCAGTATTTATAACAAGCTCTGTAAAGCAGACTCTACACCTCATTGGGGTTGTTTGGCCCATTATCATCCTAAACAATGTTCACTTAGGTTATTCCTGTCCCTTTTCAAGGAACTAATGCTCCTATTGTGTGTTGTGATTAGCATCTATTCCCTCAGGGAGTTCGCACTTTGTTTTATAGCTGTTTAGCTGTGATTATCAGGAGACAGTCCACTGTGTCAATCTGTCACCATCTTGCTGAACTCCACTCATTTCAATTTTCATTCTAACAACAAAATTTAGTATTGCTAACTAAATATCCCCCTACCTTTTTATCTTTCCTCTATTTATTTACAAGAGCTTTTTATATGTAAAATTAACATACAGCTAAATACACTATAAATTAAGGAATGAAATTCTTAATAAATATATACACATTATTTTTAAGTATGTGTTAATGTTATTTTAACCTCTCTATATTGAGGTTCTAAGTATAGAGCAAATAAATTAGTATATTTAAAGTAATCATTCATGTTCAATATTAATTGAATAGCTTGAGCAGTATAGGAAAAAAAATAATCTGAAGCAAGTAAAATATGCCATGCACTTATGATTAGTGAATTAAAACATTTTTTTAACACTGTATATCAATTTTATGAAATTCAAATATGTTTGGTGTTTTTTCTTTAGATTTAACCAATTTTGTAACCTATAAGAAATAATTAACCTTGTGCTTGAAATTAGATTTGAAGAGGAAATCTAATTGAATTTCAGTTAAATTAGTGAAATCCAATGTTTATTTGACTTAGAAAAACTATTCCACTGAAATACAGTCGATTGATATATAGAAGTATATCTTTAGTTGTAATAGTCAATTATATAATTGGCATTGAGGAAACAAACAAGAATGTGCTAATATGAAAACATTATTCCTTACCTTGTTTAAATATAAAATTTATATTCTCTTGGCAAGATTGTTATTATGCAAAATATCAATAAAACAAGCATATTGGAAACAGACTGAAAATTCACATTCAAATTTGAGATTCTCAGTGTGCTGATTTATTTAGATAATAACCAACCAGCTGCCTAAGGATTGTACGCAGGATATGAGTTAATAGTGACATAAATAGAAATACCTAATTTTAACCTCTACCACACCATGATATAATGATATACTTGATGTTTTAAAAATATGGAAAATTATTATATTGCAAAAAAACAATCTCATTGATGGTATATTGTCTTTTTTCTTTTTTTTTCTTTTTTTTTGCTGGCAACCTTGAAACCCAGATGCTAAGCACTGGAAGATATTTCTTCCAATAGCAGCATCTGGCGTGCTGGCAGACTCCATAAGCAATTTTGTTTTACAGCTTTAAAGCAGCTTCTGGGTCTATTACATGGTTAATCTGATGGGCTGTCTGGGCTGCGTTGTCCTCCTGGATGCCATATGCCAACAGCTAGAGATGTGGTGAACTGTCTGCCCATTAGAGCTGCTATAAAGAACACACCTGAAAAAATCAGCTGCAAGAGCGTACTTCTGTTCAACCGTTGCAGTATCCACAATGAGTGACCTGGCTATACTAATGTTAAAAACATGCCAAAAATAGTCAATGCTCTCTGAGCACTAGAGAAGACAAAAGTGTAAATAATAAAATATTCAGGAAATCATTGTGTCATTTGATACTGAAACAAGTATTTGCAATTTTTCCCCGTGCAAGAAAAGGAACATAAAATGAGGTGTAGAATTGTGAGGGTGAAAGACTCCAATTTGATTACTACTCAGTGGCAAATGACTCATGAAAAGACGAATTCCCTGAGTGGTAGGGATTGTGTCTAAGTCGTTTTTACATTTTCAGCATCTACCAGAATATATAAACATAGTGGAAATGGAGTAAGTGGCTTTAAATAAATAAAACCACACAGCAAAGCTTCACGTTTTTGTTTCTCACAGATACTGAGAAATGCATGTAGACTTTTACTAAGTGAGCTTTGTAGCAAACATGCTTCCAGCAAATCTATTGGCCTATGCTACATTGTGATAGGTCTAGCAACATTACAGGTTTTTTTCATTATTATTATGTACTAAGGTGATCTATGAGATATTAATATCGTGATTATTTTGGGGCCACCACAGCTGCATTTATATTAAGGTGCACTACTAAAGGCTTAATGAAAATTAGTTTCCTATTTTATGGTTCTGATAGACATTTGACCTGAGTCTCATTGGCTAAAATCAAGGTACTGACACAGCTGCATTTCTAGAAACACTAAGGGGAAATCCATTTGCATTTCTTTTTTGGTTACTGGTACAACACAGTTCCTTGCTTATGTATGACTAAGTCCTTATATACTTGATGACCTTTAACTCAGAGCCATTCCCATTTTTTTGGAGTCAACACACATACTTATTTAGCAGTTTTGTTTTAAGAGTCCATGTGATTGCAATGTGATTTTCTAGAAAATGCTGGATAATTTCTCTATTTAATTAGTCAACTGATTAGCGATCTTAATTCCAATTGTAAACTTCATTCCATTTTTCCTTGTAACAGAAACTATTCACAGGTTTCAGAATTAGGGCACGGTCATTTTATTCTACACACTACAATACCTAATTACCAGGAAAAGAGAGCAGACAGAATAAAACTGATAAAGTTTCCCAGCTGAGCACCAAGAAAAAGATCTAGAAACAAGTACATTGATTTAGAGGATCTTAGTGCTGGGAGAAAAATACAAAAATAGCATTTCAGTAATGCACTGTTCTATGTAGTGGGTATTATTATATAATATTATATGTAATAATATTGGGGGTTTCGAAATTCCCCAAAACCCAGCGCTATCTACTGAAAAAGTTGGGGCTAATATTAGACTTTCTACCTTGTGATAGATCGCATTTATATTACATTAAACTCCCTTAACATCTGCTTCTAGCACAGCAACAAGTATACAGAATATATTCTGTATCACTTTGCAGGCAATAGGATACTTAAAGATTCATAAAAAATAAAAATAAATGTACGGTTATATGCAAAGGTAAAATTTATTAAAGTTATTAAAATGTAATGGGTAAAAGCTATAATTTTATTTAAACTAAAGAAAACAATGTAAACATGTATTTCCCCAGCAATAGCTTCAGAACTTTATCCAGGTAAATCCAGGAGAAAACAGTTGGAAGTTGATAAAACAATTTCAGGGAAACTCACTACCTCCAGGGTCATGCCTTCATCATGTATAAGGAAAATGCTTCTGTGCCTCCCACCAAATTTACAGTAAACTGTGCCTTTATACATACCTCACGATCAAATAAAAATAATTTTTGTTGAAGGAGCAGAGAAATTAGGGACATTTGTTAATTAATAAATCTTTATTGTTGTGAATAATGCTGTAGTGCAAATACCACTTTGAGATGGTCATTTTGTTCTCTTTCTATATATTTCTAGAAGTGAAATGCTGGATCATATAGTAATTCTCTTTTTATTTTTTAGTCCATACTATTTCTCTAGTAGACACCTTTATGTGCCAGCATACAAAATACCAATTTATATTTCCTCCAATTATATATAAATAAATGTATTTTTTCTCCACACCCTTACTAATATTTATTTATCTTAGTGATCCTAGCAGATGTAGGGTGGTATTTTATTGTTATTTTGATTGTTTTTCCTGTATGATTAATGACATTGAGCATTTTTCCATGTACCTGTTGGTCATTTATATGAATTCCTTTTCTTTTTAAGTTTTTTTTTTTTTTTTAGATTTATTTATTTATGCATACAGAGCTGGGGTACAGGTCAGAGGTGCAGGGGTGGTGAGACAAAGCAGAGAGCAGAATAGGCAGGTCAATGAAGTATAATGCTGAGGGGAGCAGAGGGCAGGTCAGGAGAGGTCTGCTGCGTCATGTGGGTCACCTCTGGGGCTCTAGGTCCAGCTCACACTGAAGTGGCTACAGCTAGCTACACCTTAACCCATTGCACCACCAGGGAGGGCCCTGTATGAGTTCTTTAAGTAAATGTCTGCCCATGCCCCTTTCCCACCTTTTAATTGAGCTATTTTCTTGCTGTTGAGTTTATTGAGTCTCTGATATATTTTGGATATTAATATTTTTATCCATATTCAGCTTACAGATATTTAAATCTATTCTGTTGTTTGTTTTCCCCACCCAATCGATTGTTTATCTTACTATTCAGACTTTTCTAAGTTTAATCTATTAACATTTCCACTTATTTACTTTTGCTGCCTGTGCTTTGGTGTCAAATAAAAAAAAATCATTGTCAAGACCAAATTTTAAGGAAATCTCCCCTTATATTTTCTTGTAAGGTTTTACAGATTCAGGTCTTACACTGAAGTCTTTAATCCTCTTTGAGTTCGTTTTTATGTGTGGTATAAAAATGACATTTTTTGGCAAGTGAACACTCAATTTTTCTACCATCATTTATTGAAGAGACTAATTTTCTCATCGTTTCCTTGACACTGTTGTGGAAGATAAGTTATGCATGGTTTTATTTCTGTGCTCTCCACTCTGTTCCATTATTTCAGACAAACAATATATTTTAAAAAATCAGAAATTGACCATTGCCAAAGACAAAGCATAAAACATGAAAATTAATTTTGTTCTTAAGAAGATAATAAAACTGATACATGAAAATTTCTTTGGCTTTACAATGCCTCCTCAATCCCCTTCACTATTGCAGTGTTTCTATAGTTTGTTCTAATCAGTCAATTCTCAGTTGTTACCAGCTAATTGGAAAAAAAAAATTAGGATTCTAATGTTTATTAAAGTTTGGGATATTTGCTTGTTGAGGTAAAAAGCAAACAAAGAAGTACAAAAATTCTCAGAAAACAGAAAATAAGCAACACAACTAACGTGTTTCTTTCTTTTCTATTACAGGGCTTGCTATTGTAATATAAATATCCAGAAAGAAAACCTATGAAGAATACATCTTTGTCTTATTAATGAATTAGTCAATAACAGCTTGGCAGTTTAAGAGACACTTTTAGAAAACCTGTTACGGAAAATTTCCATTTGAAATTTTGGCAGTTCTAAAACATGAAAATATTTTTTGAAGTCAATTTTTATGGAAAATTACTAAAATACATAGAAATATCACATCTTTGTGGATCATAGGTAGAGTTCACAATCTTGTAATACAATCTGCCTGCTGTGCTTTGTCTATGATTGGTAGCCCAAAGGCATCATTTTGAGTGGAATCATATTGTTTAGGAGTAGTAGCTCATGCTGTTCTACTACAAAGCAATCAGTAGCACAGATATCAATTGGACTGGATCGGAGAAAAAGGAAAGAGGTAGTTGAAATGCTATTATTTGTAATATTAAAGATTTTAAGAGGGAAAATATTGAGTAGCAGAACAGAAATTCTGCTGAATTTTCTAAAGTATTTTAGTATATATTCTATTCATGGCTTAGTAAATTTCAAGTAAAACAAATATATTCAAAGCATATATGTGGATAGATAAAACGTGCCATAAAGTAGCATGTGCATGAGATATGTAAGTGTAAACTTAATCTGATTCAAATTTATTAAACACTGATACACTGATTCAGCAAATTTGAGTTGATATGGCCTGGAATATCTACTATTTTCATAAGTTTTCCTCAGCGAAATAAATGCAATATATATATTTAAGACTATTTTATATTTTATATCACAAGAAATTTTAGTGATATACTTTTACTTGACATCTCTCAAGGCTTTTCAAATATTTTATGTAAACATGAGAAAGAATGCTAGGCAACTGTACCTTCATAAAAATGAGCATAATCCAATATTCATAGATTAAGAATTTACTCAGAACTAAACTAGACTTGAGTAAAGAAATTTGGTTTACAAATCTTAAAGAACAGTGTCAAATAGAGTATAAATTAAAATAAATGGGAAACTTGAGAATGCCAGATTTAAATCCTGACTATGGCATATGTTTTCTGTGTCTTTGTATATGTTCCCTAAAAGATCCTTCACTATATTTTTGCCTTTCATAAAATATGAATATCTAGCCAGGTGATCTCTGTTACTTCCTGCTGCAACATTTTCTATGTGCAGTATCCACATGCTGTCATCTGTAACCTGAATTCCATGTACATTATGTGTTCATTAAGTCAACTGCCAGTCCTTTTTTTATCAGACTAGATAAATATATAGAAAAGGACTATATTTCCTATGAAAATTCAAGAGACCACAGAAGCACACACACACATTTGTAATTTATTGATTTTTATATTTATTGTTGAAACATATTATTGTAAAACAACTTTATAATGTAAAATTAATTTAATGCATGGTGATATTTTTGTTTGTTTTATGTGTGTGTGCTAATATTGTCTTGTTCTAGTCTTAAAACATTAGATAGTACAAACAATACCCTGCCTTGAACATTTAAAACCTCACTCAACCTATATCTGACACTAATCTTCTTCTGGGCCAATATACATACAACCTAGTGGTCTAGGGACTTAATTCCAGTTTCAGACAACTAGGGTCAACGCCGATACTCCAGACATGAAATGAAATTATACAACTTAGCCAATCTACAGGGACCTGACAAACTATTTTATACATCTATTTATACATAAGCTGACTCCTACCCACCAGCTTGCTGATACCCTACCCTTGGGCACATCCCCTGTGTGGCCTGGCCTGGCCTGGCAGCAGTTTGTAGTTTCGGGCTATAAGATTCAAGTTTCATTATATCTTTCATCTACTTGAGTACCGTTATGGTGTGTCCTGCATAAAAAGAATTCTTTATTCTATCAATGTTGGTATGCATCCAGCATTCCTCATAATAGAACATACATGGAATTAAGAAAGGTTTGTATATTCAGGAAACACACACACACACAAAGGGAAATAAAAGCCTAATCTCTAATAAAATAATAGATGCTATGTTTTGGAGAACACCAAATAAAAGATATACTCAACATTTCTCAACCTAGGGGTATTCGCTATTTCTACAAACTAAAATGTCTTACATTTAAACTTTACATTTGGTTTTAGAGCTGTGCACAACACCTTCCAAGTTTTTGTCCAACATCTCTTTCTAATGTAACTCTGAGAAGAGGAACAGATTTCTGACTTCTGAGTATTTGTGATGAGTTAAGGATAATCTGCTAAAGTTCTACAGAAAATTAAAAACAAGAAGGGACTGATTTAATTTTTTGTTTTTATGGTTCAGTACATAATACACTACTATATAATTGGAATTAAGACATAGGTGGTGTATATAAGACAGTTACCCTTTACCTTAATTTTAAAAAATGTTTACATTTTGAGAAACTGATAAAAGTTTGACATAAAAGAGATTGGCATTACCTGTATTGTATAATTAGGGTTCATGATATTTCACAACTGCTAAAATTATTGTATATAATAGCTGTATCATGGGTTAAAATATTAAATGCTAATATAAATATTTAGTGATGTTTATAGCATGCAATCTGAACTTAATAAATCATAGTTTTTATATTATTATATTTCTATGAACTAGTATAAAGGAATAAATAGGCACAAAATAGTTTGCAAATTAAATAGAACTTGATTCAGCTTTACATAGAATCTGTGTTTGATGAAACTTCAGTGAATAAAATGAGATACTTGATGAATTTGGGTAAAACTTGAACCAGATTTATAAGAATTATATGTGGTCCCCAACTCCTCCTTTATTACAAAGTACAGCAAAGTTGTCAGAATCCTAAAATGTCTGCCATGTATCCCAAACGTTCCACTTTCTATCTGATATTTTGTATAAACACAAATCTCTTTGTTTTGGGTAAAAGAAAATTATTCTGTGCAGGCACTACTCAGGATTTTGGCTATTTGAAAGATAGTGTTACCTTTGAATTTAACTGAACACTTTTAAAATTCTTTTACATCTTAGCAATTCATTACATTTTTAAATTCTATTTATAAGCCACACGTTTCCTTGAATTTTAGTATTAGTCTTACAAGCTACAATCATTAAGAAATGATTATCTTTGCTACAGAACCAATGTATTCATAGGCTTGTAGGACAAGTTATTAATATTCCATGAATAAATACATTTAAAAGAAAATGATTTGAAGTCATCAGTCTTTAAAAAAATAGACATATAATCTGATATTATTCATATTGGTTTCTATGTAAGAGATAGTCTTATATACACAAGGATAAATTATATATGAAAATGCTAAAATGATATCTACCCAATTATGTAGAAATTTTCTTTCTGTCAAATCAATAGGATTTCAAGCCAATATGTTAAAATATCACAAAAGGAAAAGTCTTATATACAATCTTATCTATTCACATTTCAACACTTTGCTATACTATATAGGATTATTTATTTAATTATATATTCTATCCTGTTGTACAATTTTTTTTAAGATTTATTTATGCATACAAGAACTGGGGTGCAGGCCAGAGGTTTGGGAGGTACGAGGTTCGCCAGAGAGAGTGGGGATCAAACTTGTGATGCAGTGGCTGCGGACAGCTTCATTATGCTGCATTTTTAAACCACTGTATCATCAGAGAAGGCCAGTATTGTACAATTTTGATGATAGAAGCAAATAGATTCTTACCGTACCTAAGAATTAAAGAAAATAACTATATCATCTTAAAAAGTGCAATGTTTATACAATATTCACATAAGTAAGTTTGTTAACTAAAGTCACTTTAAAAGCTGAATATCAAAATCAAAATATATTGGAACTTTTTGTATTATTTTTAAAACAAGTATGTCAAATGTTTAATTTTAATGCATGATTCTCTACTGAGATCAACTGTTTACTTAAATTCATTTGATTCACATTATCTTATTAAATTAAATTTAAAAACTTGCTATTAAGAATTCTGAGAAACAGTACAGAGATTTTACAATAGTAGACATATAGACAAGAAACAGATAATAGAAGATAGATATTTTACTTAAGGAGTTATTTTACTTTAAGGAATTTGACTCACTTTGTCATGGTGAGTTGTTTAGTTCAAAATCTGTTGGGGGTAGAACTGGTAATTAACAAAAGGGATGGGATTTGGCTGTGGGCAGACTGATTACAGGTGATCAAATATATGCTGATGGATGAAAATTTGATATTTGGTGATCAAGATGTAATGTTCACAACTGTTGACTTACAATTATGTGTACCAATCACTTATATAATCTCATAGGCTAATGACACCCTGAGAAAAAAAATTATTAATTGAATTAAAAAACAACAACAACAAAACACCTGATGGTCAATTTTAGCAGAGTGGAAATTTAAAATGTAATGCAATAGACATAGGGGTTTGAATTTCTTTTCTATTAGTGTTTTTGTGTCTGTTGGGTAGATTCCTATAGGTGGAATTGCTGGACTGTGTGAACCTCCACACAGCTTACCAAGGTGGTTGGATCAGTTTACATTCCCACCAGCAGTATTAAGAGGATTCCTGGCCCTCCCTGGTGGCACAGCAGGTTAAAGCACCACACTGAGAAGCTGGCTGCTGCCACGTATGCGTGAGTTCCATCTAAGAGGTGACCTACATGGAGTGATAGTCTTCTCCTGTCTTGCCTACTGCTCCCTTTAGCAATGTGTCAGTCTGCTGGTTCTGCTCCCCACTCTGTCTCTGGTTAATCTCACCACCCCTACACCTCTGGCCTGTACCCCAGTTCCATATGCATAAATAAACATTTTAATAATAAATAAAAAAAGATGATGAAGATTCCTTAACTCCACAGCCTTTCCAGCATTTCTTGTTTCTGTTATTTTGTTTGCTTTATAACATGGTCCATTCTTGCTGGAATGAAATGGTATCTCACTGTAGTACTGATTTGTAATTCCCTGATGATTAGTGATGTTGAATATTCTTTCATATGCCTGTTGGCCATTTGCATTTCTGTGGTAATGGTTCATGTGTGACATGGTAGTGGGAGAACTATGGGGTCTACAACAATGTAAGGAAAAATAAAAATACAGAAATAATCATTGCTGTTTGAATTCAGTGTTTGCCTGCTAGTGAAGTAAGAAGTGCATTGTTGATGAAGTCCAAAGGTAGTTAGAGAATTTTATCTTGCATAACAGTAGTCAACCTTTTGTTGTATTGAAGCCTTCACTTGATTGGATAAATTTCACCCATAATTTGGAGGGCAGTCTTCTGTGTTTATACAGTTAACATATTGCAATGTAACACCTCAACTATAACACACTCCAACATTCAGAATGCATTTCACGAAATACCTGGATTCTATAACAATACAACTAAACAGAATGATCTGAAGTAATGATTTGATGTGTTCTAACATAATTGATTATCATTGATATTTTTATATTGATAACATCAGCAATGAAGCATCTGTCACCACATTTTATAGGTAAAATATCTTAAAGGAAAGCTTCTTTCATTATAGAACATGATAAAATGTGAGGCAATTCTTCCTAAAATAACATCCCTCAATTTGCCCAGTGTTAAATAATACGATTATCTTATTTCTGTTTTTCCAAAGTCAATGACTTGTTTTCTTCCACCAATATATTACATTGAATAGAATTCTTAAAATTAGTAAAATCTGGTTCACTTTTTTTTTTATTTTCACATGAAAATAGACTATTCTTTATGCTTTGGTTTTTGTTTGTTTGTTTTTGCCTTGTTCTTCTCACTGGATTCTTTTATTTTCTATCATCTCTTTCTGTATTGTAATGTGAAGATAGTATTCTTTAAGCATCACTTTTGAAAACTGGAAGCATTATCATATAGCAGAACACAAGTTTAAACAACCCTTTTGAAAATAAGCTACATGAGCATATTTAAAAACTTCATGACACATCTGTCTCTTTTGTAGAGCCATAATTAACAGTAGCATTCTTTGTTTACTACTATTACCTGCTCTTCACAAAAACTGGATACTGTTAAGGCATTTTCCCACCCCTTTATATATCAAAATATCAGATGAAAAAGACAATTGAAATTGTTTTAGTTACAATATTTAACTATTCTTAAATGTCAGAAAATTTATTTTTTAAAGGTTTATTTTTATTTATTTATGCATATAAGAACTGGGGTTTAGGCCAGAGGTGCAGGTCTAGGGGTGAGAGGATTAACCAGAGACAGAGTGGGGCGCAGAACAGGTGAATTTGATGTTTATTCTTGGATTCAGTGGGTTTGAAGTATGGGTCCTTGGGTTCACCCTGTGAAAGATTTCTCCAGAGCTCCCTTTTTAGCATCATTCAGTGAGATTCTCCATGACACAGAGATATTAGTAATATTTTAAAGAATAGGCTTATTAGGGAAAGAGAAAGAAGAGTAAAAGATACAAGTGTATAGATACAAGTGGGCAGGAAGAATTGCTCTGAAAGGGACAGGCTTGCTAAAAGAGAGGCCTGAATGGCTGCAGGTGGGTGGCCTTGAGGAGAGATCAGTGAAGAGAAGTGCCAGCATGGTACAGGTCATGGACAGGCAGAGGCAGAGAGTTGGTGGGAAAAAAGCATCTGCACAGTCACAACGGGCAGAAAGAATGCTACCCCTCCGCAGGGTAGTGGTGGGCTTTATCATCTGCTTTTCCTAGGGAAGGTCTCATCAGAGGGGATGTTTGTTCCTTAGTTCCCATATCTTCATCTTCAGGTGACACTCCCTGCAATAGTTTGCACACCTGATCTGGGCATTGAGGCCTAAGCGTCTAGGTTTCCATAATTTAATTAATGGCTTATGCTAATCCCTTCTACCCCTATCTCTTTGTGTGAAAAGGTTCCTGACCTTATATTACCCCTTCCAGCCATTCCATTCCTATCCTCCATCTGGTTTACTAAAATACACAATAGGGGGGATCAGTAGGTGAGACAAGAGAGGTCTTTTGTGCCATGTGGATCAGCTCCCTGAGTGGGGAATCAAACTCAGGCTGCATGGCTGGAGATAGCTTGATAATGCTGAAACAATTTTTGTACCAACAAGGAGTCCCTCATACAATTTCTTAAAGTTTCCAAGATTAGAACTCTGCTTATATATCCCTGTTTTCATCTATTAAGCCATAGTGTTTTTTTCTTTTGCTTTTATATTGTGTTATCTATGTGATTACAAATTATATCAAAAATGAATTAATATACTCAATTCTGAAAAAAATTACTACTTTGTTTCCTATAAATTTTTAGATGAAGACATTATTAAAATATCAACGTTCTTACTAGTATTTGTTTGATACTTCCATCTCTAAATCTTTGACTGAAACAAAAATTTGCCATACATTACAAGGAGATACCTCTATATCTTTTAAGATAATTCTTACAGAGAAGCAAAAAACATAAGACTATAAATATCCTTTATATTAATGTTATCATGAATTTGTGAAATCATCACAAGACTTTTATAATGTTCACATATGAAATGGAATTATAACATTATCTTTTGATTTTTTCATATTCAGTAATCCATTTTCTGTCCTCACTAAATTCACAAATTGCCTTTTTTTTTCATTTTTTCCTGCTAGGATTTAGCAACTTAGAGTTAAATTGTTATAGATTTGTTTTGTTGTATTTGCTAACATAACAACAACCTCCCCCAGTCAAAACTTGTCCTCTTGCATATTAACAGAAACTGTTAATTTCCATCACACACACATAAAATGTCTTTGTAAAAAATACACTGAATACAAGTGGCCTGCAAATTGTATCCCAAAAAGACTGCAGGGGGTAATTGCAATTTCCCTATAAGTAAACAAATTCTTCTCTCACACCATAGTTTCCAGGGATTTACTGTCAGTGGGTTTCACAGCATCAAGTTAGAAATACATAATGAAAGGGAGGAAATAAAGAACGATTTAAGTTATACTGATCAAGAAACAGAACCATATTTTTCTACAGAACTGCTCTTTCTCAGCAGGTTACATGTGTACAGGCTGATATACATTCCAGATCCCACAGGCTCTTGAAACTCAAAGACCTCAGTGTCCTTGGCCTGCTTATGACTTACAAGAGACATAAATATAGTTTGGGGATTAAATAGAGGCATTGCATGTTGCAAATTTTAAATTGTCAATTAAACAGCATCATTGAATCCTAAGTAGAACTGCCAAGGGCATGTTTGTCTGAAAAAGAATGGATTAACACAGACAGTCCCCAATGACATTTAAGATACATATCTGTGATTCAGGACACTTGAGGATCCCTATCTAAACAATGCTATCACATTTCAAGTGCTGGAAGCAATTTTTGTCTTAGTAAACTGAAATACTCTAATTCAAACAAAGAAAAACTCTCAAAACATACTTAACTGTGTAAACGATTTGTAAGCAGCATTTACATTCATTACGCATTTGTGTGATATTAAGCAGATTAAATAGATACAAAAATACAGGCTCCTTGGATTTTTTTTTTTTTTAAGCAAAAGATAGACTGTCATTTTTACATTTTAAAACATTCCACATTTTGTGAAGATAGTTTATTTGCTTTCACCTCAATAGAGATTAACAAATAGAGGACTATAAACATTTGAGCTAACAAAAAAGTTAGTGTTTTATGTTTTGACTTAAAATACTATGTTTACTTTCACAGAGATAACGCATTTTTTAAAAATACAGAAATAACAAGAAATAATAGTTCTGTGAGTCCTTGAAAAAAAAAAATTGAGGTAACAGTGATTTACAGCACTGTATGTGTGTTAGAAGTATAAGATCACACCATTCAAGTGCATATTATCACACCACACCCACCAGTAAGCCACCTACAGACTCCCACCATAATCCATTGTGCTCCTCACCACTTTTCCTTTTCCTCTCCTTCTGCCCCTCTGATAGCCTCAATACTACAGTCAGAGTTCTAGAGCCTGTTATTGGTTTGGTTCTATTTGATCTTTCAATATATTTCTTTATGTTTTTCATGTAAAACGATCCAGTATTTGTCTTTTCCCTTCCAACATACTTTATTTCTCACAATCACTTCCAGTTCAAACCTTGGTGATGCAAATGGCAACAGGTTATCTTTTTAATAGATGAGTAAGATTTTATAACGTACATATACCACATTTTCCTAATCCAATCATCCGTCATTAGACAATTAGGTTTTTTTCTGTAACTTGGTTACTACACATACTGAAGCAATGAACACAGAAGTGTATATTAGGCCCTCCCTGGAGCACAGTGTGTTAAAGTGCAGCACTAAGCCAGCTGCAGCAGTCTCAGTGAGAGTTCAATCCCCCACCCCAGAGGTGACCCACATGGGACAGTAGACCTCTCCTGTCTCTCTCACTGCTCCCCTCAGCAGTGTACTTCCTCAATCTGCCTGTTCTGCTCCCCATTTGGTCTCTGGTGAATTCTCTCACTGCCCCTGCACCTCTGGCCTGTAACCCAGTTCAGTTCAGTATGCATAAATAAAATGAATATTTTTTAAAAAGCATATATATATATATATATATGTGTGTGTGTTTGTGTGTGTGTGTATAGCTATTATATATAACTATATATGGCATACATAGTTTTGTGTGTATATGTGTATATATGTGGAATTTGGAATAGAAT
>NW_004567108.1:57390191-57394481 GCF_000260355.1 Condylura cristata | reverse complement strand
GGGGAGAGAACAGGCAGATCGACAAAGTACACTGCTGAGGGGAGCAGCGGGCGGATCAGGAGAGGTCTGCCCTGCCAGGTGGATCTCTTCCAGGGCAGGCGGGGATAGAACTCATGTGGAAGTGGCTTAAGCTTCCTAGTGCTATGCTTTAACCCACTATGCCACCAAGGAAGGCTGGTAAATTTATTTTTAATATTTTCAGAAACCTCCTTAAAATTTTCCACAGGCACTGGACATCATTTAAATGTTCTTAATTAGCATTTAATTTTTATTTATAAATTTAATAAAATACTTATATATGTCCATGTGTATACATATGTGTACATATAAACACATTATAACATGGATAGTGCCTTTCCACAGTAAGACATATATGAGCAAATTATTTGTAATACTTTTCAAGAAAATTATAAAAATATATTATTTAGTGAAAAAGGACATCAATTTTATCTTTAAATGATTTGTATATAAGTAATATAAACAATGGTACATGCTTTATATTTAGACTGTTAGATTTATTGATATGATGTTCTAGAAAATAGTTATTTCTAGAAAGATATTTCTATAAAATTAGACTTAGTCAACTTATAGTGATATTTATGGCAAAACAAGTATGAACTTAACAAATTTATAAAAGTAGAAAACAGAAATATCAAATTGTGGGAGGTAACTTTAGATACCATATTACTGTAGATGGCAAACACTTTTCCTTTACATTGTCACTCCTGTGATATGATTTTACCATTAAAATGCAGCAACACAGATGTTCTTTCAGTTCTAGACCTAAAATGTAAGAAGGTAGGCAGGTTTCTATACTCAAAGTATTGAATGTTAACTACCATATAAGATATAAAATAACCCTGAGTCCATCTTGTTGAGAGGAAGCCTAAGAAATTACAGAGGTATATAAATATATGTAACCAACATCCATTGCTGTAAACACCAACTGAGCAAACAGGTAGTACCCAGAACCAACTATTAGCCACAAAAATGACATTTTAGAACTCACAGCCATTCCATAGCACCAGGAGAATCAAAACAACAAAGTAGAACTGACTAGCCAGTCCAAAGAAATGTCATATATTGCTATTTATATCATCTTAAGTCACTATATTTTTAAGACAATTTTAACAATTGTTAAACAAATTAATGCAAAAAAATATCGATATGACCAGCACATTAAAAGTTTGGTTCTACTCATGTTAGTTGAAATATTTAATTTCCAAAACAACAGATATTTATTTATTTATTATTTTTTTAAGATTTATTTATTCATACAGAACTGGGGTACAGGCCAGAGGTGCAGGCAGTGATAGGATTCACCAGATACAGAGCAGGGAGCAGAACAGGCAGATCAATGAAGTACACTGCTGAGGGGAGCAGCGGGTGGGTCAGGAGAGGCCTGCAGCACCATGTGGTCACCTCCGGGGCAGGTAGGTATCAAACTCATGAGGAAGTGGCTTTAGCTTCTTAGTGCTGTGCTTTAACCTGCTGCGCCACCAGGGAGGGCCAATAGATATTTATTTTAATGGCAGCTCTAATACTGACAGTCGCTAAAACATCAGGGCGATATGGAGACCTAGCAAATCATCAGAAACACTCAGAGGCTATAGACCTACCAAACCAGTCTTGAGATTCAAGTTTGATAAGAGTCAGATAAAACAAGGACACCTTAGAGAAATCTTTGATTGTGTCCTGAGTAAAGCCTACAAATTTGCTATTATGCGTAAAATATATGAAGGGGAAAATATATATAGGTATGTGTATATATATATATATATATATATATATATATATATATATATATCAAAGTTTAATTTTAGTCACAGTTGAAATAGTAAAATAAATTATCCTTTAAATGTTACGTGTGTGTGTGTGTGTAATGTGTATATATTTGGCTATATAATTCTGCTAGATATGTTCATTCTTAAAAACATTATCTATGCCAAGGGTATTGCAACTGAGATGGAAAAATGCACAAAAATATGTAAAAATAAAGTAATATGATAATAAAAAATCCCCTTATAAAGAAAAAAAATATCTATGGAGAAATCCAATTATGGTTTGACATATGATTGCAGGGCCACCCTGGTGGCCCCCCTAGGGGTTAAGTCTCAGTACTAACATGAGGGCTCTCATTGACAGCCTGAGTTCCATCCCCAGCCAGGGAGCTGACCAACATGGTACAGCAGACCTTGCTTGCCACTCCCCTCAGCAGTGTATTTCAGTAGATCTGCCTGTTCTGCTTCCTACTCTGTCTCTTGTGAATCCTCTCAATTCAACCCCACATACCTCTAGCCAGGAACATAGCTCTTCTGTGCAAAAACAAATACAATCTTAAAAATGAATATATGATTGTTATTTAAGTTTAAGAGAGTAATTTCATTACACCCTAGAATGAATGAGGGTTAGTAAATAGGTATAGGCAGTCTGTTAGAACAGGACCAACCAGGTCCACTTATCAGCCTGACTGAACACTGTTGGAACCAAGAGAGTGCCCCACTCCAACTCAAATAACAATGGAGTATCCAGAACACCAACCAATAACACAACACTAAATTAATGAGCAAAGGCTAGTTTGGGGAAGGTAGTTAGGCCAGGTAATGTGAGCAAGTTAAGTGGGCCTGGGTTGCTTAGGAGACACCATGGACCCAGCAATCAATGAGAGACACAACCTGGAGATACCCAATGGCCAAGCACCCACACCTTGACCACTATACTCATATAAGCACTGACTTCTCCCCAATCAGTGACTACCCACTCAGGGCCCATCTCCACTTGGAGAGCTTTCCTGTTCTTCTTCTTGTCTGTCAATAAATCCCTTACTTTCCTGCAACTGTGTTCTCAACATTGAATTCTTAACAGGCTATAGGCAAAAACCAAGAAAGAGCCTACCAGCAGCCCAGAGTACAGGCCAGCATCCCAGAACCACAGTTTGGATCCTAGATACACAATACTTAGATCCTAAGTACCTTATTCCTGTTTGATTACAATAACTATCTCCCTCAACTCACCATTCATTTTGTATACCGTGACCAAATTAATCTTCATGCTGTTGCTATCTTATGTACTTATTTGGTTTACTCAAAGAGCTATGCTAGCACCCATTTTATCACATATTATAAGCTGAATCCTCCATAAATGGTTTTGTGTGTGTGTGTGTGTGTGTGTGTGTGTGTGTGTGAGAGAGAGAGAGAGAGAGAGAGAGAGAGAGAGAGTGGATGGGTCTTTTTTATTACCTCCTACAACAAGTGATTTCATTCTAGGACACTTGGACTTTTCCATATTCCCAAAATATATGAGGAACGTTTATTTTTATTTATTCTTTTTGCCTGTGATCACATCTCACTAGCTGCCTGAAATACCATCTTAAAGACATCTTTGTAACAACAAAAATTGTTTTTATAGACAGTAGTCTTCAACTTTTCTATTGCTCCAGGACCCTTAATACAATGATGAAGATCAATACAATCCCAGTACTTATAAAGTAATATCTTATAAAGTCACCATGAATATAAGTATACAAAAGTAATGTAGATTCTAACATCTTATGTCACATAAAATGGTTATGTAAGACTTTAAAACAAATCTGTACTTACTGAAATCTGTGTTCATAAATTTTAAATCTACCCTCATATATTTAAAATGTCTTCTTAACAGTTATGTATGGCATTATTATTTTTACCCATGAATCCATACACCTGTCATATTTGTCTCACAAAATATTTTTCTATATATTGTATAATTTTACTTGAATTTTGTTTGAAAACTATACCAAAATTATTTTATATAAAAATCAAAATTTTTTCCCCTGGGGCTAGAAAGGAAATTCTTTTGAATACGATTACAAAGCTAATACAATTTTACAGCTGATAAAAAATGCTTAATATATTTTGTTTTATTTTAGTATTTGAAAAGTTATTTTAAAATAAAATATAAGGGCCTCCCTGGTAGCACAAGGGTTAAAATCTCTGCTATCAAGCTACATCTCCAGTCGCTGCAGCTAACACATATATGGAACAGCAAACTTCTCTTGTCTTGCCCACTGCTCCCCTCAGCACTGTATTTCGTTGATCTGCCTGTTCTGCTACCCACTATGTCTCTGTTGAATTGTTTCACCTCCCCAAATCTGTGACACACACCCACGTTCTTGTATGCATAAATAAATAAAAATAAATCTTCTTAAAAACAAACTATAATAATTCAACTTTGACTTGCTAAATTTACTGACAAGGGACCTACAAGGGAAAGGAGATGCTCATACATTTTTCTTTTTCTTTTTTTTTTTTT
>NW_004567108.1:57364626-57390026 GCF_000260355.1 Condylura cristata | reverse complement strand
AATCGAACTCATGCGGAAGTGGCTTTGGCTTCTCAGTGCAGTGCTTTAACCTGCTGCGCCACCAGGGAGGGCCCATTTTTCTTTTTTTAAATACACTGTAGTTTACTTTTTAACAACCTTGATATTTCTCTTGGGTCCTACATTTAATGTGGTTTTATTTAATAAATTTTAGTCATATATTTTCTTAATCAATGTATCATTAGGAACTCCCCATCAGATATTACCACCATAATGTACCCAACATTTAATACCTAGGGTTCCCCACCACAGTCCATTGTGTAAGTTCTGTCTTTTTTCATTTTTTCACCCCCACCCCCTCTGGATGCTTTAGTCCTTCAGCTTTCAAGTGTTAGTTTTTAAATTTGTCCTTCCTTACTCCTCACTTGGCTTCTCTATAATCCATGCCCTAGTGGCACTTGCCAGTATTTACCTTTCTTCTTCTGACTTATTTTACTTAGCCTTATCCCTTCCAGCTTCAAAAATAGCATGTGTTTATTTATTTTTTATCCGTTGAATAACAGTCCATTGTATATACATACAGCTTCTTGATACATTCATCTGTTTTGGAACCCTGCGATTTTGTCCATAATTTGGCTATTATATAACACTAAGATAGGCATTTGAGTACATGTCTCCTTTCAAATTATTTTTTTCAGGGAGATGCATAGAGATGGAACGAGTGAATATTTTAGCAGATTTTTAAAAATCTTTTGAAATATCTCCATACTGCTTTCCATAAAGGTTGGGCCAACATGCACCACCCCAGCAGTGTAGGAGGTTTCCCTTTTCAGCACATCCTCAGCAAAATTTGTTGATGCTGGGCTTTTGAGAAAGGCCGTTCTCACAGGTGTAAGGATCTATCTTAAAATAGTCTTAGTTTGCATTTCCCTGAGAAGTGATGAACATTTTTTCTGTTGGCCATCTACAGGTCTTCCTTAGCTATAAGTATTTTTAATGCTTCTGCCTATTTTTTGAATTAGATTATTATTATTATTATTATTTTAATTTACTGTATGAGTTTCTTGTAGAGCTTTGATATTGGTATTTTTAAGAGGTATGGTGCACACATCTTTTCATTTTAAGTATGGTTTCATTTCTTGTGCAGAATATTTAAGTTTAATGTAGTCTAAGTTATTTATGTTCTTGATGTTAGGGATGAATCCTTAAAGATATCAATGGAGGTTAACTTGTGAATTGTTTTGCCTGTTTTCTTCTATGTGTTTTAAGATCTCATGTATTACATCCAAATTTTTTGAATATTTTCAAATGATTTTTGTGGCTTGCTGAGATAGTGATCTACTTTCATTGTATTATGAGCTTTTGCTCAGTTTGCCCAGCACCATTTATTTACTTGTTTAAGTGTGTGCTCATGGACCCATTGTTATAAACTGCCCTGACAGTGTGGATGTAGTTCTGGTCTTTCAATCTAAGGAGGAAAAAAAAATCTCAAGACAAATGATAATTTAGATACAACCTTCCAAATGATGGGACACAGGGAGTCTAGTACTCAGAAAGAAACATGTAACAATACAGGTTCATATCAAGAATTAAGAAAAAACAAAAATAAATAACCTTATTAATCTAGCAATCTTTTAGTACCGTGTGGTTTACCCAAACATTATTCCATGTACTAAAGGATTCCTTTTTGTTGTTGTTGAGAGTAATATCTAGTTTAATAACTATATGTTCCAAGAGGTTACTAGGTATATTATCAATCTTTGTGATGTTGCTGATATTTGTTCACTGGGCACAAAAAGTGATCTATTCTGGATAATGTCCCATGCACCTGAGAAAAATGTTTATTTTACTTTTGGGCAGTTCAGGACCCTTAAATGTCTATTAGGTCAATATCATCCAATTCTTTTGTATCAGGTACGTCATCCTGATTTAGCCAATCTTTAATCACAATATAGTGTCTCTCTCTGTCTCTTGTTGTTTTCTTTAACTGGAAATATATTTTATCTGACTTAAGTATAGCTGTCCCAGCATCTTTTGGGACCCAATCTTTTTTTTTTTTTTTTCTTTTGTTATGTTCAAGCCCTTTAATTGGAGCTTATATCTGCCTTTGGAATTTATGTGTGTCTCCTGAAGACAGTGTGTTGAATTATGTTTCCTGATGAAAATACATAGTCTGTATTGTCTAATTGGTCAGGTAAACCCATTTACATTTAGATTGATTATTGATATATGAAAATCTGTTGCTGCCATTTTATGTTTACTTGTGATTCAACATATTTCCTTATTACTTTTTTTTTTTTTTTTTTGGTTTATATGTGTAAGCTCCTTTCAATATTTGTTGGTGTGGTGGTCTACTGTTTGCAAACTCCTTGAGTTTCTCTATGTCTGAAAAAGTCTTCATTTCTCCCTTATATCAGAATGGGGAATTTTGCAAAATAGAGTATTCTTAGATGGCCATTTTAATCTTTAAGAATTTGGTACATGTGATTACATTTATTCTTGTTCATAATATTCTTTTTTCCTTTTCAGCTTCAATATTCCTTATCTTTAAAACTTGGAAGCTTTTCAAATACCTGGGAGTCAACCTAACAAAAGACATAAAAGACCTCTACAAAGAAAATTACAAAACACTGTTAAAATAAATACAGGAAGACACCATGAAATGGAAAGACATCCCCTGCTCATGGATCGGGAGAATTAACATCATCAAAATGGACATCCTGCCAAAAGCAATCTACAGATTTAATGCCATCCCAATAATAATCTCAATGACATTCTAAAAAGAAATAGAAACAATATTGATGAGATTCATATGGAACAAAAAAAGACCTCGAATAGCCAAAATCCTCATGTCTAAGAAAAAAAAAATGGAGGCATTACAATCCCAAACTTCAAGCTATACTACAAAGCCATAATAATCAAAACTTCATGGTACTGGAATAAGAATAGACATATAGACCAGTGGATTCGAATATTCGAATAGAAAACCAAGATATAAACCCACAAGTTTATGGACACCTAATTTTTGACAAAGGAGCAAAGAAGATACAATGGAACAATGAAAATTTGTTCAGCAAATGGTGCTGGGAAAACTGGGAAGCTACATGCAAAAACAAATGAAAACTAGATCACTGCCTCACTCCAGTCACAAAAATCAACTCGAAGTGGATTAAAGACCTAGACATAAGAACAGAAACCATAAAATATCTGGAAGCAAAGATGGGTCAAACGCTACATGACATACACTTCAGTGACATATTTAAAGATAGAGCACTCAACGCCACAATAGTGAAGGCAAGGATAAATAGATGGGACTATATCAAGTTAAAGAGCTTCTGTACAGCAAAAAAGACATTACAAAAACAAACAGACAGCCCACTAATTGGGATAACATTTTCTCACACAAATGTAGTGATAAAGGACTGATCACAAAAATATACGGAGAACTGACAAAACTCAACAAAAATAAACAACCAAATAAAAAAATGGGCAGAAGAGCTAAAAAGACTCTTCTCCAAAGAGGAAATGCAGATGGCCAACAAACATGAAAAAATGCTCAACATCACTCATAATAAGGGAGATGCAAATTAAAACCACAATGAGATACTACCTCACCCCAGTGAGAATGGCACATCTTCAAACAATTAGCAACAATAAATGTTGGCAAGGATGTGGAGAAAAAGAAACTCTCCTGCACTGCTGGTGGGAATGCAAACTAGTACAACCACTATGGAAAACTGTTCGCAGTTCCTCAAATTGCTAAACATGGAGCTTCCCTATGACCCAGCAATCCCACTCCTAGGTATCTACCCAAAAGACACAAAAACACTGATTGAAAAAGATACTTGCACCCCCATGTTTATTGCTGATTAATTTACAATTGGAAAAACATGGAAGCAGCCCAAATGCCCAAAAGTAGATGACTGGATAAAAAAGATGTGGTACATATATACAATGGAATATTACTCAGCAACCAAAAAAGAGAAACACATGTCTTTTGCAGTAACTTGGATGGAGCTGGAAAAGATCATGCTTAGTGAGACAAGCCAGAAAGAAAAAGAAAAATACTGGATGGTTTCACTCATAGCAGGAGTATAATGGACCAGGCGAGAAAATAACAAGAGTAATAAACAGCCATATACAAGAGACATTTTGTGGAGGTGGAGTGGGAAATGGGATCAAAACTGGAGGGGTGGGAGGGAAGTGCATGGGATTATGGTGATGGCACACAGGTGACTTGGTGATGGGAAACCTGCGGGGATTACAATTGAGGTGGAAGGAAAAAAAAAATTTTCCAAATTGTTTTTAAATTAACTTTTTTTAAAAAAAAACAAAAACTTGGAAGCTTCACTATACTATGTCTTGGCACATTTTAGGGCTCTTTTAGCTTCTTGAGTCTGTAAATATATCCCCTTCTCTAGGATTAGGAACTTTTCCTCCATTATTATTATTATTTTAAAATACCTTTTCTGTTCCTTTCTCTCTTCATTCAGTTGGTATTGCTGTTATTCTTATATCTTCTTTCCTCATGTAACTAATTATCAGAATGTTTCTTCACTTATTTATTTATTTTTTTTTTACTTTTTTTCACTCTTTCATTTTCTACCTGGATTCTTTGGTAAAAAGTCAACTCTGTGAAAAAGCACTTAAATTTTTAAAAAGCACTGAGAATTTTAAAATTATTATAAGCCGATTCTCTGCATACACTAATTTTGAGAAATACAAACAGAACCATATTAATTTAGATGTAATATAAGTTTAGAAATACTTTTAGAATAACTAGTTAATAACAGAAATATTAATTTATTAAAAACATATGATGTATTAAATATCTACATACACATAATAAAACTAGAAAATGTATAAAGAAAAAAATGAGAAAACAGAGATTAACAAATCTACTACCACATTTATGTACCTAAGAATTCTAATTAATTGAAAAAAATTAATCAGTAAGCATATAGTAAACCTAATCTATCATCATTTTGATTCACTTAATATTAAATAACACTAGATCAGAAATAGTAAGATAATGTTCTACTCAAGTATGTAAGTAAAATTACCAAGGTTTATTATATGCTGGGTAATTAAAAATTGGAGAAATAAAGCAAACAAATACTTCTAGATGATCTAGAAGTATTTGACAAATGCTAAGTAAATTACAGAGGAAAATTATAAGAGATATCAGAGGACATTTTGCACTAAATGAAAATAAAATGACAATATCATTTTTGTGCAACATAAAATAGTATCTAGAGGCTAATTACAGTTGTAACTGTTTATGTGTGAAAAGTAGAATGGTTTAAAATCAATAGCCTAAGCTTTCACCATGAGACTCTAGAATAAGAGGATTAAATGATTTCCTTTTTTCTACTTGCCAAGAGCAAAAATCAACAAAATAGAAAACAGAAAAACAATGGTAAAAAAATATAAAATCCAAAACTTTTTTCTCAGTAAAAGGCAACAAAATTTATAATATTCTAGCTAGACTAATGAGATAAGCTAATAAATTCATTATCAAATAGTTAATAACTACAATCCCTATATAACCTACAAATATTATAGTGTGAATCTTGGAAAAAGTAAATACAACTGTTTAATGAAAACCATAAATTTTATGGAAAAGAAAAAAAATAATTGCAAGAGGAAACAAAAATGTGAACTTACCTTTATGTTTGACAAAATACTGTCTAAAATTTAAATACTCTTATAAAGGATATCCAGAATGTGACTTTTCAGTTGAAATCTATCAATATGGGGCCCTCCCTGGTACTGCAAGGAGTTAAAAGCCCAGCCACTTCAGCGCAAGTTGGATCCCAAGCCAGAGAGGTGATCACATGGCCATCAGACCTCTCCTGTCTCCCCAGCTGCTCTCCTCAGCAGTGTATTTCCTTGACCTGCCTGTTCTGCTTCCACTTCTGTCTGGTGAATCCTCTTACTACCCCTGCACCTATCCTACAGCCTGCTCCCCAGTTTGTATGCATAAATAAATAAATCTTTTTTAAAAAGAAATCTATCAATGTGAGAAAAGGAAATAATGTCAAATATCTACTTCCAGAAAGTGAGGCACCATTAACTTGACACATCAACTAGCATGGACTTTGTAAGGGAAGAGAGCTATAAGCCAATAATTCTCATCCCCATAGATGCAAACAGCTTTACTTAAACATAGCAAATTTAATCCAACAACATAGAAAAACATAATCTAGTAGAAACTCAAAAAATATTTGAACAAATGTAGAAAAAAACTTTTCACAAAAATTAATATCCTATTTTGATTAAGTAACAAATTTAACAAAGTAGCAAGAAAAGTTATTCAAATCATATTGACTTATTTGCAAATAAGCAGATGTGCTGTTTATTTAATGAGTAAATCAATTTACAAAGACATTATAGCTGAACTGTAAGCATTATTTTCAAAATTGAATTTATCCTTTTTGTAAATCCTTTATCAAACTTCTTAATTACCTATGTTATTTCTGAGTCGGTGAATGAATAGCATTAATAATTATGCTTTAAACTATACTACAAATTATGAATTGTTCATGAATAGTTTGCAATCATTATGGAAAGCAACAATAAATATTACAACCAAACAGAACTACATTTTTTTTTCTTAAAGCTAAAAAGAAAATTAAGTATTTTCACACTAGCTTATCGAATTTCAGGTTAAAAAATTTTCTTGTAGCCTCAGATTTCAAATAATTTTCAGAAATACCAAAGAGGTGTCAAAGCAGCTACTCCAGATGTTCACATGTGGAAGTAAATACTTCCACTAGAATGTAAGCTCCTTGCAGAGCAATATTATGAGCAATATTACGCCTTTTATACATTTTTAACCTTTAGCACAGTAATATTGTACAGGAATATTTTAGAAATAGGTATCAATGAAAAAACCAAAAACTCCATTTTATTATTTCTTTGTTGCTTTTGCTTTGGTTTGATTTAATTTCATTTTCTTTTTAATATTCCAGTAGGATATTTATTAAATTTTCAGAAATCTGACCTCATTCTTTTGCTTAATGACATTTAATTGGTTGATCTTTACTTCTTGGATTTAGTTCGATCTAGTAGGCACCTAAATAATCAGAATTTTTTCAATAGGATGTTGCCTACAGAGGCAAGTACTCCTGACTTATGTTACAGTTTAAGTAAGAACTTGGGAAATGCCCTTTGATACTATTATTACTTCTAAATGATAGTTCAACAATATAAATGTTCACGAAACTACACAGTAGATAAAATGTGACAAAAAATGTTTCCTAGAGAATTTGTAGTCAAAGAGGTAAGATACCTCTAGTATTAAGCAAAACAAAAGCATGACTTTTCTAGTCTCTTTGATGTTTTACCTATGAGATATAATTAATTTTTTCAATAAAACACTTTTCACATGATTTAGCACAGCCTGTTTCATGATTTCATGTTCATCGATACATGACACAATTATTATAACCTGATTTGCCTAATCTAAGTCAAAATGTAACTACAGAGACATTTAAAGTTTTTGCATTCTTTTTCCTGAGACATTAGTTTTTGCATTTCCATTTCCCATCTTACTGATTTGATTACAAGCAGAGAGAATATATTCAGTAGCTAATTGAAATTTAGAAACTGACAGAAAAAAAAATATTTACATTACAAAACAAGGCAGGAATTCTGAGAGAGGCGGACTATATTATATAAGTTTTGAAAAAACGAAACTTGTCCTTCATTTCCACCTTATTTTGTGTGTTTTTGTTTTTTCATTCTTTCCTGCCCAGGAAACAAAATCCTCAAAGGGGGTTTGCCTGTGAAATTGAGCCATGTATCATGACGTACTGTTTTAGCCAGAGCAGTCACTGCCCAGGCACCAAAGAACAGATTCCCAGTGCACCTTCAACTGCACGACAAATAAAGAATGCCCTGTCAGAATCCTACCCTAGCTCACCCAAATTGACAAAAATGTTCTGAATTACTCTGTTCCAGGGCTCCTGCATTGACAGGATGCAGTCAAGCCTGACAGCCCTTTCCCTCTTGTCTGTTATCTTGAATTCAATTGCACAGCCTGATGCACAGAATAATGGCTGTGGACTCTTCAGCAGGACTTGGCCCATCTGGTCACTGAGGAAGACAGCATTGCCGGCTTCCTATCGATCTGGGAGGAGCATGCTGCTACACAGAGGTCACCTCCATCTCTCCACCTGGCCCTGCTATTGAAGAAAGCAGTTGCACAAGTGTGCTCATTCAGAAATAAAAACGACTTTGCACCAAAGCATATCCATCTTTGGCTTTAATTAAGAGCCATTGCCTCTTTGATTTTAAATACAGATTTGTAAGCGAAAGAAAGAACATTAGGCACCGTATTTTGTGTAAGTCCTTACCTGAAGTTTTGAAAAAGAACAAACATTTCAATAGAGGGGAGATGACTTTGGCTATTTTATGAAATTCTGCATATATTTTCTTGGAAAAAATTCATACTTGTGATGCATTATTTTTATTAGCAAAACTGACAATTGTTACCACAAAGGTTAATATTTTCAAGCTTACGTGTTTGAACTTGATTACACAGCTTTCTGTTTTACATTATAAAAAATGCATTATTATTGAATTATAATAAATGACTGAATATATAAACTCTGTGATGTTCTCCTGGTTTCTTTATTAACAAAATCATATGCTGAGGTTAGTCAAAAATTTTAATGCTTATTATGTCCCCATTGTTTTTATTTTTTGTATCATTTTATGTGTGATTTAAAACATAATTTAGCAGGTTTCTGTGGATTTTTTTTCTCTTGATTCCTTTCTGTTAATTTTCATGTAACATTAAACATTCAGCTTTATTAGAATTCACTCCTTGGGTCTTTCACCCTATTCTATCCTCATACAACAAAACAAGCCTCCTCCACCCCCCACCAGATGTCTTCATGATCTTTTCAGAACATAAATCAGGTTATGTACCTTTCCTACTTAAATAATTCTAGTGTTTCCTATGTCACTCAGAATAACAAACTCTCTCCTTGGCCATGGACTGTGGGACATGTCCCTGCCTTTGTCCATGGCCCAACAGTTTCCTGTCTCCACACAACACTCTGAATGGATTACTGTTTATCCCAGTAAGTTCATAACAATTTCCATAGGGTCAAGGACAGTGTTCTGTTCAGTGCATTGCTAGTGCGTAATAGAATACATTTAATTACCATGTTTTGTTCATTTGCTTATGTCATACAAGCTCCCTGCAGACAAGGTGTAAACACAACAAAAAGTATTTTGTTTTATTAATCACTACATTTACAGCATCTGGAGAAGTTCTTGATATAAAAGTCACTTAAAAACATATATTGAATAAATTGATCTAAGAAAAGAAGTCTATTAAATAAGTACAAAGGAAAGCTGGGGCAGAGTTCAGAATTGTCACAAAATTCCCAATTATATTATTTTAGTTATACATTACAATAGCAGTATTAATATATATTTGACAGTTTGGAGCTGATTTTAAAACAAAACAATCTAAATGCTAAACTGTAGTTTGCTTCAGATAAACCAATATAATTCATAACACAAAGTCTTAAATTACTTATATCACAGTATTTATTGTACCTTTATCATTTATTTCCTATCCATGACTTCGGCACATTTGTTTAATTAACTCTTTGCTTTCCTCTTCCACTGATGATGATGAATACCATTTCCTATTAGTTTAGTGGTAACGCAGGTAAAGCATTTCTTTGAAATGCTGGTACATTGTGAGCAGTAAAAAAAAAAATCATTTATATATCATCAGTCTAAGTATTTTATGATATATGTTTATGCCTGAATGATACAGTTATACACTTCAGTGATTTAGAAGTGTTCTTAAGTCCTTTTTTCCTCATCTATTTGCAGTTATAAAACACAATATCTTCTTCTAAGAATGGTAGAATACTGGAAAGTGAACCACAGTGAGCAATAGCAATAAATTTCTGGTATTGATACTGCTTCCCAGGTTCTTTCCTATCCTTTCCACTTAAATTCTTCTTATGCCAGAGAAAGTACATCGAAATAAGAATTAAATTTCCTGTTTTGTTTATAAAGGAGGTAGGTTCTTATGTGACTTACATAAACTTTAGGAAAGAGCCCTAAACAGGTAGATTTAACTAACTTAAATCACTTTGACATTGATAAAAGTCTTTAGAAGATGGTCTACTGTATAAGACTAATTAAGTTTGAACCAGAAACTTAATAAGTAAGACTGTTGCTATAAACTCAATAGAGTATAAGAAAAAGGTTTTAGAAGACATAGGGAGCATAAGTTTGATATTACAAAATGTGCTAAGACTATTTTAAAGACTCTACTTGTTGATCCAAGAAAGTAAATAATACACCAAATAAATTCATTATTTTTATAAAACCAACTACTTTACTAATAACACATAATTTAGAAATTGCCAGTTTAGTTTATACCATGTAGCTTCAGGTGGTTGTTTTCACATCAGAGTGAGGACCAAATGCTTGATATTCAAAATGGTCCAATGCAAAACACTTCAGAATTGGGCTTTCCTAGGTCTCACTGCTGTCACAGGTATAGCCTGAGTTCGATAACCATCCAGGGAGCTAACCCACATATGACACAGCAGACCTCTGCTGTCTCACCTGCTGCTCCATTTAGCAGTGAATTTCAGTAAATCTGCATCCTGTGTTCCTCACTGTGTCTCCAGTGAATCCTGTCACCCCCAAGCACTACTGGCTCACACCCCAGTTCTTCAATGCAAAACAAAACAAAACAAGAAACTTCAGAATAATATATCATTTAAAATACTAAATCACCAGGCTGAAATGTCAACTATCATTGTGGTTTATGAGTTAGGAAGAAAATAACAATCTTTACTATTATTAGAGATGAAAATAGTTCTGAGAGTCTGTTTACCAAGATATCTTTGAAAAAAATGATTTAATGGTTATTATATATGCAAGCCCAAAATTCATTGTTCATTCATTTTATTTAATCTCTTCTTTATTATGGGAAGTGTTGTCCTCTCCATCAATAGTTAACACAATAGTTATGTATGTATGTATGTATGTATGTATGCATACATGTATGTGTGTATTTGATTCTGTTCCACCTATTACAGTTAAGTGGTTCAAAACCATTGGCTAACCTAAGCTGAACTAATGAAAGTACCTTCAGGAAATTTTGAAATGAACTTGGAAAACAGAATTAGGTATTTCAGTTAGTAAACATAGATGCCATAAATCAGCATTGCCATCAGTCATGTTTTGCACAATATGCATTAGAAATTTTGAAAAGAAAACATTAAGTTTATCTAGAGAAACAGAGACAAGAGACAAAGAAGCTGGTTGATTCTAGGGTATTTGTATTCAGCCATTCTGAGTTCTTATAATACATTTTTACAATACTTTCATCAACTTATGAAGGAAATATAGCATGATAGAAACTACTAGTTAGCTTCCAAATAACTGTTATTACTTCTACAGGATTAGAAAAGATATATAGACTTGTCATCAGACAAAAAGTCAACTTCTCAGGTTTCCCTAAAGTTGGCTGACCATGTGATCAATTTCTGATTAATAGGCTATAGAGAGAATATCATTGCAAATTCATATTTCTTTTTGTGTGTGTAAGGGAATAATCTTATAGTCAGTCCTTTATTCCTTCCTTTTGATGACACTAATGTGGACTTAACAATGGACCCACTATCCCATCTCAAGACCAACTTATGTTTCTTTTAAGAAAAATAATTTGTATTTTATTAGACAACTGTAATTTTACATTTTCCCTGTCTCACAGGTAATTTTAATACTAATTAATAATACATTTGTATTCTCTCACTTGGAAATAGTTATTATTAATAATCTTTTTGTTTATAACCACAAAATATGTGACAGCAATGACTAATGTCTCTGTCATTTGACAGTTATTAATATGTCATTTGAGTGAAGTCAAAGTTCACCACTTTATTTCAATTTCACACATTCTAAAATTTATGACTTGCATCAGGAACAATTCAATGTGGCTTGTCAATTATAAATTGCATCAAATACAGCATTTTTATTCCCTGAATAGTGATTCCCAATTATATCCACAAATGCTTTCCACATTAACACTATAAGCAGTATGGCAGAAGAAGAGCTAGTCATTGAAAAATTCTTTCACGAGTTTAGTCTATTTTAACACAAGATCTTCACAATAGAGAAAATTACAAGTTAAAATAGAAGCAGATGATATTGTATTTTTCTGAAATAAATAAAATGGAAAGAATCACTTTATTTTTTTCATTATAATATTTTCACTTTATATGTTAAAATGATATTCTATAAGAAGAAAATATTTGTTAAAGCCTATACATAAAGTTCCCATCTAATAAGCAAAATTTACTTGTCATTTTATCTAAGTAGATAAATATTTCTTGTTATTTATTTAAAATGGTTTTTCAGGGCCTCCCTGATGGTGCAAGGGGTTAAGTCTTAGCACTATGAATCTATAGGCAGTCACTGCTGTACAAGTTCAATCCCCAGACAGGAAGCTGACCCACATAGCATAGCAGAACTCTCTCTTGTTGGTCCCCTCAGCAGTATACTTCAGTCAATCCCCCTGTTCTGCTTTCTACTCAGTTTCTGGTGAATCCTCTTAACTCCCGTTGGTCTTGTTCCCAGCTCTTTTATGTGTAAATATATTAAATAAATCTATTAAAATGGGTTTGCAAACAGGAGAAGGAATAGCACTGGAGGCTGTGGTGACAGTTCATGGGTGATGTGGTGTAGAAGAGATATGGAGAGTTTTACATTTAGGAGAAGAAGTCAACTATTGTACAAATTTGAACAATGATGTAAGAAAATTACGATAGGTTTAATTGCTAATGAAAAATAAATAAAATGATTTTGCATTATTTTCATTGTCTATATAGTCAAAAAGTCAATCTTTTTTCTTTTTTAGAAAATGAAAACACCATCATGAAGAATATTTTCATAAATCAGGTGCCTACCTGGTGTCTCAGGCATTAAAGTCTCAGTGATATCTTACTATCACCATCCACTGCAGCATGAGTTTGACGCTCAGCCAGGAAGGTGATACACATGTCTCAGCAGACCTGTCCTGTCTTGCCCACTGCTCTCCTCTGCCATGTATTTCAACAGATCTGCCTATTCAAGTCCACATTCTATCTCTGGTGAATCCTCATATCTCCCACACCTCTGACCTACACCCCAGTTCTCGTATATATAGACAAAGAAAAATAAATGTTTAAAAAATATTTTCATAAATCAGCAATGTGTAGAATAAAGGTAATTTTGTTCTTCTGAAATGACACTCATTATGAATTCTTATTTCCCTGAAATTGCTATAGAAATAAAAAAAAAACTGTATTCAAAGGAAAGTCACTATAACTAAGGCCAAATAATCTTATTAGCCATATAAAAAGAAAGAAGAATAGGCACTTGCATTATATTAAATAACCAACCTTCACCTACTTACAATCTTGGCTAAAATACTAAAAGCAGGGGATGAAAAAAAGTTGAAGGTAAGAAGAGTTTGCCTCCAGTCTTCTGGTACAGATAAAAAGTCTTTATAAATGAAAGTTGTTTTCATTCTCTTTGAAAATTTTAGAAGTGGTCTTTATAAAGCCAAATGAGAAGAGACATATTATAAACTTTCCTAGATGTTAAATGTCACAATAAGTAGAATATTTATTCTACTATTGGATTTATCCAGTGTGTGTATTTGTTTGCGGTGGGGAGAGATTATACAAATGTTAGTGAAAAGGTAGGTGAGAAATTAGAGGGCAAAGAGGGGAAAAGAAGAGCAAGGTCAGGAGAAGAAAAAAGAGGACAGGAAGATTGAGAGAATAAAATGATGCACTTTATAGTCCGGTCTACAAAGAATGAGTGAGTTTTCCACTGGTTAATTGGGTACATCTGAGTGTAGCTATGCATCACCTTTGACATCCATCCTGAGAGACTGCCTGTCATGTAATGAGATCTTAAAAAAATGGCAGGTTCTAGGTAGCATGATGTTGGTGAAAGAGGTTTAATAGAAAGTGAGATCTTACAAATCAACAAACTATACTGGGAGGAGGCTAAGCAAAGGTGCATTAAAGAATAAACTATTTTACCTCATAAGAGATATAAAAGAGATGTGTTTATGATAGGGTAGTTAAAAAATGCAGTTTTCCATTACCTTTTTAAACTCAATGAAATATTTCTCCTGTTTTTCATGATCTGTATAGCTCCTTCCCTCACTGAATCTACATTAGTACTTAGTAACAATCAATAGAGAAGAAATGATGTTGCCTTGGCTTCTTAGAATTGTTCTAGGTATATCCTACATAAGATTATTATAGGATATGCTTGCTATGAAGAAAACTAAGCTAGACACATTGTAGAGGACATGTGATAAAATAAAGATTCTTTGGCCCAACAGTTTTAGTCATCTCCAACAAGGTGTCAGATAAATGAAATAGAAGACATCTTGAATATCCCATCCCCAATTGATACCACAGAAGAAGTAAACAAGGTACTCAACAAAGATCAGAACCAAGCTCCCAGCATATATGTTGTTGAATGAGTACTCCTAGTAATTTTCTGTGATTTGAGCCAACTCAGATAAGACTTAGATCCATGGATTAGACATGAAATATCCTGGTATGTCCTGATCAAATCCTTATTAAAAATGAAATATAGGGCCCTCTCTGGTGCACATCAGGTTAAAGTGCAGCACTATGAAGCTATCCACTGTCACTACAACACAAGTTCAATCCCCAGCCAGAGAGGTGACCCACTTGGCATGGCAGACCTCTTCTGACCTGTCCATTGCTCCTGTCACCAGTGTATTTCAATAGATCTGCCTGCTTTGCTCCCCACTCTGTCTCTGTTGAATCCTATCACCTCTCCCCACAATTCTTCTGGCTTGTATCCCAGTTCTGATATGTATAAATAAATAAATCTTCAAAAAAGAAGAAATGGTGGTGGAAATAAACAATATAAAATATATAAATTTAAAATATTATAAATATAATAACAATTGTTTTAAAACAGAATTTTGAAAATATATACATGTACATACCTATGTTGTTTGTTTTCTTTTTTGCTTATTAATATATAATGGGATCTTGTGACAATTAATGACCAGACAGAAAATGATTGTAATCATGCCCAAATATTATTCATTAATTCACCTGATTCTTTTAGGAAAATAATCCTCAATGTTTCTTTTATTACAAATAATTTACAATGGGGATTCCCTGGTGGCACAAGGGGATGAGTCTCAGCACTATGAAGCTATCCACAGCCATTGCAGGAGTTCACTCCCTGGCCAGGGAGCTAACCCACATGGCACAGCAGACCTCTCCAGTCCCTACCCAATGCTCCCTTCAGCAATGAATTTCACTGGATCTTCCTTTTCTGCTCCCCATTCCATCTCTGGTGAATCCTCTCCCCCTATCCTCATACATATGGCCTGTACTCCGGTTCTTGTATGTATAGATAAGTAAATTGTTTAAAAAAATAGTTTATAATGTTATGTTTGCCATTGTGAAATGAACTTTTACTTAATTAAATGAATTTTATTTAATTTCTAAAGGAATAACATGTTGACACAAATTACATTTTCATAATTCATTATGACTTTGAAGATAATAAATCATGTTCATGTGTTGCTACTATAGTTACTAAAATGTCGAAACTATGTTTGTTTTACAAATGGATATCATTGACAAAACTTCAAGGGGTATATGGAATAATGCTGAAAAATATGAAACAAAGATGAAATTAATGTCTAGTATCTCAGTATATACAATTGGAGATTGCAGAGGGAGGATATAATATTATTTATTTGATAATTTAAATATCTGACCTTTTATATGATTTATTTATATTACCTAAATAGATGGCAGTGTCTAGTATTTATCTTTCTGGTTTTTGGCTCATTATACTCAGTATAACTCCTTCCAGCTCCATCCATGTTGCCATAGATAAATGGCACATGTTTATCCCTTTTGATCACTGAGTAATATTTCATTATGTATATATACCACATCTTCTTGGAGTACCCATTTAGGGAGGGCACACTTAGTTTGTATTGCTAACATTGCCACAATAAATATGAGAGTGAAGTTTCCCTTTCTAATTGGAGGGGTTTTGTTGTTGTTGTTGTTTATTTTTGGTAGATATCTAGCAGTAGAATTACTACATCATATGGCAAAACCATTTTCAGTCTTTTGAAGAATCACTGTAATGCTTTCCACAGAGGCTGGAACAGTCTACATTCCCACCAACAGTGTAAGAGGGGTCCATATATATCCCATAACAGTAAATTTGTTTTAATTTTTGGTTGGGGCATTCTTACAAGCCTGGAAAGCTGACCACAGATCTGAGGCATCCACACAGAGATGGAGTGTGAAGGAAGGAATGACAGTGGGTGGAGAAGGAGAAAACTGCATGTTATGGTGGAGGACTATTGGTGCATTTGTGTAGGGAGAGCTATGGTCACCACACCTGAAGAGAGAAATCCTATACTGTGAAAATATTAACAAGGATAAAGCAATGATTCTTCATTAAAATATCTAAAGTGATTTAAATATTTCTCCTAAATTATTAAAATTTTAATTCAACTTGAGAAATTTCCTATGCTATTTTGTAACAAAGTGCTACTAGTATGTACATGTCATGTTGATTTAAAAGTTATGCAAGGTGATTTTTTTATTGTGATATATTATTTTATGCATTCTAGAATATCTAATGTTTCTCTAACAACTGTCAGCCTTAACCTACAGTCATTGTGATAACTAGTAAAAGATGCCTGCAAGTTGGACCGCTCTGGTGGCACACGTGTAAAGTACAACACTAAGAAGCTAAAGCCACTTCAGCATGAGCGTTTAAGCCACTTTCAGCATGCCCCAGAGGTGATCCACATGGTACAGCAGACCTCTCCTGACACGCCCACTGCTCCCCTGAGCAGTGTACTTCATTGATCTGCCTGTTCTGCTCCCCACTCTGTCTCTGGTGAATCCTCTCACTGCACCTGAACCTGTGGCCTGTACACTAGTTCTTTATGCATAAATTGACAAATCTTTAAAACAAATAAATAACTAGACTTAAAAAAATAAAGACTTAAAAAAATAAAATGGTTATGCCACAAAGCAAAAGGCAATAATTAGAATAACTGTTTCTTTATCATCATTCACTATCATAAATTGTTTAAATGGTTATATTTATATGAACTAAATCATAAAAATAATATTTTTATGATTTATTATTTATTTAGAGATGAAGTGAAAATAACATTATGTGACAAGTATGTCTGTAAAAAGATATATCATGTCATCAGGAAAATACAAATTATAAGATACCACTGTACATCCAACTAAAAATGACAAAATTCCAGAACACTGAAAAGGCAAAATGTTGACAAGATTATAAATTCACATTTGCTGCTGGTAGGAATGCAAAAGTTACTGATCATTTTAGAGAACTGTTTGACAATGTTTTACAAAACTATGGTATGGTAAATATAATTCAACACCATATAGTGTAATACCTTCAATTCTTGGTATTTGCCCAAAGGAGATAAAAACAGAAGAACACTAAAAACAAACAAATAAAACAAACAAACAAAAACAACAAACAACACATAGATGTTTACATCAGCTTAACTCATAATTGTGAAATTTTGGAAGTAATTAATATGTGCTTCAGTAGGTAAATGGATAAAATGTATTGCAACCAGGTAATGGGCTATCTTCAGCACAAAAATGATATGAGCAATCACACAATGAAAATATATGAGGTGATATTAAATGTTAAATGAAAGAAATAAATCTGAGAAATCTTTATCTTGTATGGATCCAAATATATGACATCTGGCAAAATAATCAAAACTATGGAGGTAGTAAAAAGAAAAATAAAGTATTTGCCAGTATGTGGGTACATAGGTACAGTTTAGATTTTTATGCTGGTGAAAGTACTCTGTGTGACCCTATTATGAGAATACACTAGTCACCATTATTCATGTTTTTTAAACCTTACTATAAACTAGGGACTTTGAGTGTTATGATACACCCATGTAATTTTAACAGTTCTCACAAAAGTACCACTTGCTGGGAAACACTGATAATGGTGGAGTCTGTGTATGTGTGGGATTAGAGAGTGGATGGAAAATATTTGTATCTTTCTCTTACTTTCCTGTAAATTTTAAACTATTCTAGTTCTCATTTTAATTTTAAAAAGGTAGTCATGCAGCAAATATTTACAGTATTATAAAAATATGAAGAAGAAAAAGGGTACTGTGAAGAGGAAGAGGAGAGGAGAAAGGTGAGGAGAAAAGAAATAGTGAGGAATGAGCCTAAGGTAGAGGAGGAAGATATTCTGGGGAGCATTTAGTGTTTTCAAGTAGTTGGAATTTAGGTGTTTACTAGGTGGGCAGTCAGATATCATTGCTTTTATTTGGTGAAAAGGGGATTTGAGCATCTTTACATATTTTTATATAGTGCAGAGAGTTTAGTTTGAATAAAGTTCAGTTTCTCAATTATTTCTTTTTTTTTTTTTTAAAGATTTATTTATTTGTGCATACAGAACTGGGGTACAGGCCAGAGGCTCAGGGGCAGCGAGAGGCTTCGCCAGAGACAGAGTAGGGAGTAGAACAGGCAGATCAACGAAGTACACTGTGAGGGGAGCAGCGGGCAGGTCAGGAGAGGTCTGCCACGCCATGTGGTCACCTCCAGGGCAGGCGGGAATCGAACCCATGCGGAAGTGGCTTTTAGCTTCTCAGTGCTGTGCTTTAACCCGCTGTGCCACCAGGGAGGGCCAATTATTTCTTTTATAGCTCATCTTTGGTATATATCTAAAATTCATCGGCAATACGAAGTCACTGAGACTTTCCACTATTTTATATTCTAAAAGTTTTATAGCACTGACTGTTACTTTTTGACCAATGAACCAGTTTGGGATTAATTTATTTTTCACTTGAGATATTATTAATAAGTAGAAAGCTGTATGTTTGTAATGTATGCAATTTGATGGTTTTGGCATATTGATGTTCCCATCACCACAATTAGATAATACACTTAGTCATTACCTCCAAAAGTTTGTCCCTTTGCTGTTTGAGTCTTGTGAAAACTAAAAGTTGTGTTTTCAGATATTTTTTGTCTACATATTTATTCTAATTTCTAGAGCATTATTCACTGCAAAGACTGTTATTTGCTCACTAACTGATTTTTACTGTTATGACAAAGTGAAGTGAAATTTGTGTGAGCCAATGTGTCTGTTTTTGCCAATATCGCACTGACTTATTCACTATTCATTTTATATTTTAAGCCAGTTTTGTTCTATGGTCTTTTATTATAATAACTCTAGTAAACTAATGGTTAAATCAAAAGCCCAACATAGCCACTACAATAATAGAGAAGAAATGTAGACAGACTGAGCCAAACCGAGCTCAAGGACATCTTAAAAGGAGTTGAAAGAGGAAGTCCTTTTATGTGTTTTTATCCTATAAATTAGCTTAATTTTTTCACTATAATATTTAGTACATTTTTTTTCTTTTTTTTCCAATTAGGTGGATATTCATATGATCATGTGTGTTAGAGAGCATACAATCATGAAATTGTATTGTTTTGGAGATTTAAGAAATCATTTTATAATTTTCTTTTTACTTTTTGTAAAAACCTCTTTTAAAAGAAATATTTAGGGTTCAACTTTATATTCTTTCTCTATCTCCCTCTTTTACCTACAATAGGAGGCCACCTCAGACACACTAAATAATGACTATACTAATCATTCTTTATGTATTTTTATCCAACATATAAGTGTTTCTTTCTAAATCTTAGTTTATAGTTTTGTCAAATCTGCACATATTCACAGACCTATTATTAATGATATACTTTTAGTCCCATATTTAAATGCAGAGTGTTACAGGAAAACACAGAGCACTATTAAGTGAAGCTAGTGTAGCAAACTTTAAAATATTAAGGATAGAAATAGCAAAACCTGGGCCCTCCCTGGTGGAGGAATGGATTAAGCACAGCTGTGAAGCTATCCCCAGCCAGGGAGGTGACCCACATGACACAGCAGACCTCCTTACATTCAGCAGTGTGTGTCAGTAGATCCTCCTGTTCTGCTCCCCACTCTGTCTCTGGAGAATCCTCTCACCCCCACCAGCACCTCTGGCTTGTACCCCAGTTCTTGTATGGATAAATAAATAAATCTTAAAAAGAAAATAAAAGAAATGGAAATAGCTTGCATTCTGGAAAGAATAAATGACTGACCATTCAAATCATTATGCTAAAAACACTTTTTTTGATTTTAACTTAAGATTCAACTTTTTCCTGTAAAATTGAATCTATCTAAATTTTATAGCTCATTTTTTTTCAGTGAGAAACACTAAGTTTTTTAGATTCAGAATAAGAAGCACATGTTTTCTGAAAACATTAAGTCTTCTAATTGCAGAATGGTTTGAAAAATATGTTTGCTTGCTTTTATAGCTGTGATTGGTGAGATTTAAGTATAAAACTGTTGTCAAATAAGATAGCCTATATTAAACTTGTGAAAAAATGTGACTATTATATTGTTATAAAAGTAAGTGCATTGCACTTACTTTAAATGGAATGATAAGATATAAAGGAGACTTAATTATAAAAATATAATTAATGTAGAAATGAATTCTATTGTTATTTAATAAATATAAATGATAGGTTATGCATAAAGCAAAAAGAAATGAGATTTTATAGTTCACTGTGTTTAGTTAGGTCAAATCATAATAATCTGTTGTTTTCAATACTACTTATAGAGCTGAAAAAATGTGTGGGCCTATTTGAATCTATGAAGATATTTAGATATCATTTTGTTTTCTTTCTGTTTCTCCAGTTAAAAGATCATCCACTTAAGAATAAAACGCACTCATATGTATAATTATACGCATGTTCTTTTGTCCATTAGGCTGTATGCCACAATAACAGAGTATTCCTTTATTCTTTTGTCTTGTAAATGTGTTAAACAACTGAAAAATAGAATAATGATAAACACAAATTACTCAGACAACTGCATTTGGTGGCTAACTTTTGAGACAATTAGCAAAGCTTCAGAAGTTGTTTTCTCAAAAGGGCAAAATCTGTGTCTTGTTCATCTCGGTTGTTCAAAGGTCCTAACATAGTCCATTGATTACAGACATCAAGAAATAATTCCAGAGCACAAGGACAACATTCAATTGTCCTTCAAGCTCAAGCTAGATAGTAATGGACTCATCACTAGCTATTTACTGTAAATCTCCAACTTTTATGTTAGCAAATGTTAAGAAAATTAGAAGCAATATAGAAAAAGTTAATTACTTCTATTATTTGCTTTTTATTTTCTCCCTGGAAATTTTTTTGTCATTTAACTTCCAAGGAAAATATTCATACTTTTGTAAAAATAAAAGGATTTGACTACCAAATGACCTTCATGTTTCTTTCTAGTTTTAAAACTATAATTCTTAAGTCCAGTGATTATCCATGCTGTGTGCTCTGACTACTCTAATCACCTAATTAAAACATGCTTTATGTAATTAATTATTTTACTTACCAAAGTACAGTTTGAAGTAAAAACTATGTAATCTACTTTTTTTTTACCCTTGAGAAGCAAATGAAGCCGAGATTATTTTACAGAAAATAAGAGGATATTATATTCAAATTATTATCACACTTTTGAACTTAGAGACACACGTTCCAGATGTACTAGAAATTTGCAAATTGTGGAGAAACAATGTGTCTTTTGCCCTAAGACTTTTGAAAAGATCATAACAAAAATATTTCATTGTCCTGACCTTTCATTATTAAAAATCGAGGTGTATTTCCTCGTGTTTCTCAGTATTTGGGAAATAAATCACCCTTCTTGGCATTTTGCATGGTCTGCCATGCAGGCAGCCAACTTTTACAGATGCCCTTCCTGGCGTCAAAAAAGCAGAAGCCTGCAGGTAGCAAAAAATGCCAGGTTTCTTCTCACGCCTGAGAAGTTTCTGTTTCCCGTGGAAGAAACCTATGTGCTGTGATAAATGTAACTGTGCCGAGTCAGCATGGTGGACAGTTTAACTCCATGACCTTCTGCAGGTCGACAGCTTCCCCTATAGATTGTCTTTGACACAACCTATAACACAGAATGTCAACACCAGTCTAGCAAGTGGGATCTATATTCATTTTGTTGTCAAACAACTGCTTCTCTATGAGGAGCTCAGGTGACTCCATTCTCTAATAACATGTCTTATGCAAATCCTCCTTTTTTGTTGTTGCTTATATATGCATGAAAGCTTCATCTGTGAGTCTTCATTGACTGAACTTTATTCTATCACTTTATAAGACATAAGACATAGTTCTCGAGAATAACTATCAAAAAAATAATGATGTATTGTCATATTTCCTATCCTCATAGCCAATGAAATAGTTTTCAATTCCATTTTTGGAATATTTTCTTACTCATTTTCATTAGCTAGACCCTGCTTTTTCCATTCAAGTTTAACAACTTGCATATGGATAGAAAGACAAGGAATTACAGGAGAAGCTGATGAGTAAAAATAGCTAGTCTTTCAACGTGTATCTGGGGGGTCTCTTCAGTGGCCTACTGGTTGTCTCAGTGCTCTTGCAGCTACAGCCTGAGCTCGATTCCCTGCCCAGGAGCTGACCCACATAAAGTGTACCAGATCTTTCCTGTCTCACCTGTTGGTCACCTCAGCAGTGTATTTCAGAAAATCTGCCTGTTCTGCTCCCCACTCTGTCTCTGGTCAATCCTCTCACTGCTAGCCCTGCTGTCCCCAACCCCTGTACCTCTAGCCTATACTCCATTTCTATGTAAAACAGAAAGTCTGTATCTAAGATTTGCCCTCCGAAGCATTTTTTTAAAGATTTATTTATTTATTTATACATACAGAACTGGGGTACAGGCCAGAGGTGCAGGGGTGGTAAGAGGACCCACCAGAGACAGAGGAGGGAGAGAACAGGATGATTGATGATGTACACTGCTGAGGGTAACAGTGGGTGGGTCAGGAGAGGTCTGCCATGCCATGCGGATCACCTATGGGGTGGGGATTGAACTCATGGTGAAATGGTTTTAGCTTCGTAGTGCTGTGCTTTAACCCGCTGCACCACCAGGGAGGGCGTGAAGCTTTTATTTTTTTCCCCTTTTTTAGCATGGCTTTCTAAAGTTCTCAGTTTTGAAATGATCTTTGGAATGCTTTGGGATATCAATTTTCTTTTAAAATCACAGTAACTCGTTTTATATTAATTTCAGGGAAGTTTTAGTAAGGAAGATAACGAGTCACAAAAAAACACTGGTACTTATATAAAAGTGTGCTTATATATGGAGCCTTAGTCGGCAAAAGAGAACTTTCAAAATGCATCCTGAAGATTCACTTTATTTGCATGTAGTTATTTCATGATAACCTACCAATAAATCATTTTCTTGTTTTATTTTTACTCTTTCTTGTCTTCCAGTCCCTATATTACCTCTTTACTGTCATGTGTAACTCATATAATTGTCTAAGAGAGAATGCTGCCTCTCAGTCTTATGGTGAGCAGCTGGGCTTGACATATTCCACAGTCCAAATCCAATGTAACACTTAGTGTTGAAAAAAAAAGTAATACTGACATAGGGCCAGACTCATCCTCTTATACATTCTCTATGACTCTAATCATCTGCAGAGTCTGTTTATTTTGCTATGTACATACATGCAACAGAGACTATATGACTCTTAGCATCTAAAATAATTACTTCTTTCACAATGATGATGGTGGGGGATTATAAGTGGTTTGGTAGGGTGTATATGACAGTGGTGATATCTGATGGGCAGATCCTAATATTAATTTAATTAAAAAGATAAAGGAATTTCAAAAATAATAAAACAGAATGAATAACTAAAATAGGTATTCCTGTCCTTTGTAGAAAAGATGTGCCAAGCTCTGAGTTAAGATTCTACTCACTATCACAAAGTAGGTGGGACTCTTTGGTGAGCTTCTAGTCTTTCTTGTTCTTTAAAAAGTGACAATCTGCACCAGCCAACTTCTCTAAGATTGTGATAGATCTCAGTGAAGCTTGCACAAATGGCAAGACTTACAGTACAGACAGAATCCAGCTCTCCTACTTTGTATTCTTGGGTTCTCCAGCACATCCTCCATTAATCAATGATATTATATATTTTACATGTAAGCTTAACTCATTTATGATCTAAGCATTCCAGATATTTGGGATAAATATGAGACGCCTG
Source organism: Condylura cristata (assembly GCF_000260355.1). Taxonomy (NCBI): domain Eukaryota; kingdom Metazoa; phylum Chordata; class Mammalia; order Eulipotyphla; family Talpidae; genus Condylura; species Condylura cristata. Next base: position 57,365,875 of record NW_004567108.1, on the reverse strand, counting down.
AATGTTTAAGGATAAACAACTGGATAGAAATGACAATGAGAAGAAAAGGGACATAACAATTTTTTGTTTTTTTTTTTTTGTCAGAAATCACATTTACATAAATTTTGTAATGCCATAGGTTTTGATATCTCTTGTGATTTTATGAAATTTTATAAAAATGCTACAATTCACTTATGATGAGCTTTTATTAGAAAATAGGTAGATTTCAAAATTTAAAAAAAGTATAAAAAACTCATTACTTATGATTATATATAAATATATATGTATATATATATATATAAATATATATATATGTATATATATATACATATATATATATATAATATTGGTGATATATATAATATTGGTGAATCTGGAGAAGACCAGTGTGGTTACAGAGTAAGAATCAAAAGCATCCCAATGTGTGTATAGGTGGAAAAGGCTCATATTTAAAAAAAAAAAATCAAGAGTTGGGAGATTCCAGTAGAGAGGCTTATAAGAATATGAACAGAAGGAGTAGTTTTAATTAGAAAGAAACAGTTTTTCTTTATTCCAACAGGAGAGTTATAGGGGAGGATTGGCAAGAGGGTAGACTTAGTTTTTGGTATGAGTTGACGATCAGAGCCTGGAAAAGAAAACCTGGAGTTGCCTTGTTATTGCCTTATTATCATCTAGTTTCTCTGATGTTTTGTGGCCTAGTGACATAATCAAAAATTTGAAGAAAGTGAAGAACTTTTAAAAGCCTGGGACAAAAAGTAGAAGTAAAATCAGTTAAAATATTTTATTAGCATGCCTGGGAAATACTGGGATGCTTGGGTGAATTGTGAATTTCCTATTATTTAAATCTGAATTTATTGTGTGGAAGATATGATACATACAAAATGGAACATAACTACAATGTAAATATCTAGGTATGCTAAAACTGACACTTACTATTCTCTTAAGAGTAGAGGAATAATTCACTATCAAGTCTTCTAAACTGTGAAGTCATAAAGATTTGGAAAGTATAATAACAACTATATATTAGAAATATCTGTACATCCAACACTAGTAAAATACTGAAACTAAACTTATAAAGATAAAATAAAATAAGAACGTGTGGGAAGAAAATAGATGGGGGCCCTCCCTGGTGGTGCAGCGGGTTAAAGCACAGCAGTAAGAAGCTAAAGCCACTGCAGCATGAGTTCGATTTCTGCCTGCCTTGAAGGTGACCACATGGCGAGGCAGACCTCTCCTGACCCGCCCGCTGCTCCCCTCAGCAGTGTACTTC
>NW_004567108.1:57356407-57364432 GCF_000260355.1 Condylura cristata | reverse complement strand
CAGGGGGGTGAGAAGATTCACCAGAGACAGAGTGGGACGCAGAACAGGCAGATCTACGAAGAACACTGCTGAGGGGAGCAGCAGGCAAGTCAGAAGAGGTGTGCCACTCCATGTGGGTCACCTCCATGGCTGGGGAAAGAACTCACACTGAAGCAGCTGCAGCTAGCTTGCAGTGCTGTGTCCTAACCCATTGTGCCATCAGGAAGGGCCCAGAAAGGTATACATTAATGGGACATAAGGAGATTGAAGAGAACAGACTTCTCTACTTTCTATGCACAGCTCAAGGAGAGCAGAGTTAGATTTTAGGAAGCTTTGTATGTTGTTTTATGTTTAAGATAAGCCAGCCTTCTGAGTGATTAAAAACAAACAAACAGGCCCTCCCTGGTGGCGCAGCGGGTTAAAGCACTGCACTGAGAAGCTTAAGCCACTTCCGCATGAGTTCGATTCCCGCCTGCCCCCGGAGGAGACCACATGGCGTGGCAGACCTCTCCTGACCCGCCCGCTGCTCGCCTCAGCAGTGTACTTCGTCGATCTGCCTGTTCTGCACCCCACTCTGTCTCTGGTGAATCCTCTCACCCTCCGCATCTCTGGCCTGTACCCCAGTTCTATATGAATAAATAAATAAATCTTTAAAACAAACAAACAAACAAAAAAGATCCTGATGCATTAGTGATTTCAGGCCAACATTTTAATAGCTGACTCACAAAATTCTGTTTGACAAACTATCTTAGAGCCAGTATGAGCTGACTCCAGTGTACCACTGAAAGGACCTACAATAGTTTGAAAAATAAGGGACTATCATGATGGGTGATAGTCTATTACCTGACAACAACTGGGAAAATCCTAGGGTTACCTGAGATGTTGAAACCAATGCTGATGGTTTCATTTGTCTCAGACCTTAAGGTACAAGAAAGAAAAAAGTCAACTTTTTTGGTGAGATGTGCTTTTAGACATACAGTAAAGGCTGAAGGATTAGTGACCTTGAATTGTGTTTCAAGCCCAATGGGAAGAGCTCAGACAAGAAGAGCTACTCAGAAAAGAAGGGGAGCTATCTGAAGAGAAGTCGCTTCAGGCTTTACTTTATATAAAACACCCTGTGATTAACCAATGAACTACAACCTAGTCCACATCCCCCCACCCTAATTTTCAGCCCCCCTATTTTGTTTTTCTGTTCTCAAACTTTGTTGATTAAACCCTATATAAACTCACTTATTAATAGGATAAGTAGGTTTGATGTTATCTTCTACCGATTCACAATCAATTAAAAAATAAAGCCGATTTCTTATTTTAATGTCATTATCTGATCTATGTGCATCTGGTAAAGGGCCACATTGGTCAGTAACAATATTATCTAAAGAGTCTAGAAGAACATATCAAAAGAATAAATCTGCTAACAAGTGAGCCCAACACTTATTAAAGCAGTCACATTTACCTTATAGATATAGGTTAAATCTACCTTACACTGGACTCATCACAACATTAAAAAGAATATTTATGTCATGCTGGTTATATTACATAAGAAAAGGTTTAACTGGGGCTTTTGATATAGGTTAAAGAAGTCACAGGAACTGAGACCATCATGAAAAGGATGTGAGTTCTGTATAAAATATATATTATTGCAAAATATTAATATACAAAAGGGGCACTGTAAAAGCCTCTATTTTTTTTTTTCCATTGCTATAGTTCATGAGACCTTGCTTGCTCACTGTCACTACCAATTGGATCTCCAAATAAAATATACCCTGGAACATAAGGTGGACAATAGCTCTTATGAATTGGTATATTGGCACAGCATTGAAGCATGTTGGTTCCATTGTATTCTTTGTGCTTCTTTGCTCCTAGAGAGGGTCAAAAAGGCTCAGTATGGGTGAAGAGATTTTTCTTTCATATTAGATCTTCACTAGTTCTCTTGATTTTCACCTCATTATCAATGTTATCATTTAAGGATATGCTTCTTCATTTTTCAGAGAAACAGGAAATGAAGATAAACAGTAGGCTTTCTGTTAAAGATATACTTTCAAGATAATACAATTAATGTCATTATATGTTAAAATTCAAGACTCTGGGATCTGGGCATTTTGTGATACACATCTGGTTCAGAATAAACTCGAATTGATAGCCCTTTTCACTTAGTGAGTTCTTTTTATTTCTAATAATAAACAATTAAGTTCAAGTGAACTAGTATTATTTTTTCTATGAAGTGTGTAGTTGCAGGACCATTGATTAGTTTTCTAGTGGTGCTATATCTATAATACAGGAAATAATAAAATGTGGCTGCCTAACTTCTGTTCATCCGGGTAGGCTGAGAGGCAGAGAAACCTAGTACAATAAAAATAAAATTTATGAAATCTAACAGGGAGGAAAAGAGATATAATTGGTAGGTAAAATTCCAGGTTCTCATTTTCTGTGAAGCTGACTTTCTACTCTCTTAGATTTTGTCATATAGCTCTTGAGCCATATATAAATATTAAAAAGGCATCTGCCTGAAATATTTTGTTTAATGTTCCAAAGCACCTCAACCTCATGATAAAGAAAACAAAACTTTTACATGAATATGAAAACATTCCAGGCTTATCTTAAATCAATATTTATTCAAAATTCATGATCTTGTTTAAATCATTACTTAAATTTCAAAGATAAGGGTCTAATGTAAACAAGGATTGGTCATGAGGACCTCTCTTGTCCAATAAATTATTAATACTTACACAAAAATTTTTACTCTATTATCATAACTAATAGTGTAGGTATAACTCTTCTAGCATGGGTGCCCCCAAATAAAAGTGATCTCAAATTTTCAATAATTAAAAATTTTAAAAAATTAACAAATTCCTCAATATGTTGAAATAGATTTGTTCTAAACTCCTTGTCTTGTTTAAGCATAAACTCAAGAGAAGGGGTACTTATGAAGCTATCCTCAGCCACTGCAACACAAGTCTGATCTCCAGTCAGGCAGATGACCCACAGGGCACAGCAGACCCTCTCCTGCCTCTCCCAACCACTGCTTCCCTCAGCGGTGTGTTTCAGACAATCTACCTGCTCTGCTACCTACACTGTATCCCAGTTCATGTATGCATAAATAAAAACAAACCTTTACAAACTAAAAATATAAACACAAGAGGGAACTTTCAGGTGGGCATTAATGAAAACACACAGCTTTTGATTAAAGATTAAGAACCTTATTAGGAAAACAAAGGGGTAAATTTATTTTGTTTTGAGGCTTTCTCTTTCACTTATTAGAGGCAATGACTCAGGTGGACTCATGGAAAAGAAGCTGACAGTAATCTAATGTGAACTAAAGTCTATGTCATATAATAAAAGAGTGAAATTTCTTAAGAAATGTACAATAGGATTTTGGAGATGATTTTTTAAAATATTTTATATTTATGTATGCATACAGAACTGGTGTACAGGCCAGAGGTGAAGGGGCAGTGAGAGGTGCAACCAGAGGCAGAGTGGGGAGCAGAACAGGCCGATTAACAAAGTACACTGCTGAGGGGAGCAGCGGACAGGTCAAGAGAGGTCTGTCGTGCCATGTGGGTTCCAACTCATGCTAAGTGGCGTTAGCTTCTTAGTGCTATGCTTAGTGTCCCCTGGTGGTGCAGCAGGGATTTTGGAGAAGATTTAACCAGAATTTATTGAATAAATATGTATGGGGGTTATATTTTAAAGTGGATAGATGAAAAATATGTTAGCATTTATGTCATATATAAGGAGCAAGTGGCAAAGTGGCAAGTATTTTTTGTTATTTTGTGGGGGTTTTGTTTTGTTTTAGAAATATGGAAGTAGTCTGTGTTGATTTGTTAGGGGACAGCCTCTTTGATAGTTATATTCAAATTACATGAAAGATGTGAAAGAGATCCTCATGTAAGAAATTAACAGTTGAATCTTAATGTATTACGTAAAGGAGTAGATTGTGATAGAGAGCTGAAAAAATATACTTAAGAAATGAGCTGCATTAATGAATTTTGGTGTGAATAAATATTCACTGTTTAGCAACCATGAGAGATTATAGTAATGACATAAACTGCATTATAATACAAATTCAAGGCTTGCATCATTTTTCCTTTGACCATAAAGCCATGCAGTAATTGGCCATATACTGGACCTCCTGTATCTAGGATTATTATTGTTTACTTCAAACCTATTTTTTTGAAACAAATTGTCTGAGCTATCAGACTCATGTACATGAAATTCACCTTATTTAAATGTGTTGATGCCTAACATAGCATAGTTGTTTGTTGAAGTTTAGGGTTTTATCCTAACCCTTAAGTAAACTTTATCTTGAAAAAAAATAAGTATATAATTTTATCCAATCAAATTCCTTTGATTCTCATTTTAACATACAGATTATTATTTAAAATTCCCTTTTTCATATCACCTGTAAATTCAATAAGCATCAAATCTGTCTTCTTTCTTCCTGCAACATTTATTGAAAATCTGAATAGATCAAAGTATATGCAGCATCAAGAAGCATATATCCCTCAAAATTCACACTCAGAGTGAAATTAAACTAATTTAGATCACTAGTAAACACTTCAAATTATTATATCATCTTTTTTTTTCTACCTTAAGGAGAATTATGAAGACTTTTCCAAAAGAGTTATTGAGTTCTGAATATAATTTTGATGAGCAAATCCTGAAAATAACTACTCATATTGAAAATAACTACTCATATACGATGAATCCACTAAACAGTGATTCTTCATTTTTTAAGATTTATTTATTTATACATGCAAGACCTAGGGTACAGGCCAGAGAGGTAGCGGGGGTGAGAGGATTCACCAGAGCTAGAGTGGGGAGCAGAAAGCAATCTACTAAAATACACTGCTGAGGGGAGTAGTTGGTGAGACAGGAGAGGTCTGCTGTTACCATGTGGGTCAGCTTCCTGGTGGGGATGGAACCCATACTGCAGTGGCTTGGACAGCTACATAGGGCTGGGCTTTTTTTTTTTTTTTTTTTTTTTAAGAATTACTTATTTAAGCATATAGAACTAGGGTCCAGGCCAGAGGGGCAGTGAGGAGATTCACTAAGGACAGAGTGGGGAAAATAGGCAGATGTACTGAAACACACAGTCTAAGGGAAGCAGCAGGGAATGGGAGCAGCAGGGAAGACCAGAGAGATCTGCTGTGCCATGTGGGTCACTTTTGGGGCTAGGGATCAAACTCCCACTGAAGTGACAATGGTAAGATTGCAGTGCTGCACCTTAACCCTTTACACCATAAGGGAAGGCCCCATGGTGCTGGGTGCTGGTGGATGTATTACTAGGGAGGGTCCAATTCCTTTTGTTTTAAAGATTCCCAAACTAGAGTATCTTCTGGCAATCTCTACTAATGGAACTAATGTAACAGTCTATATTTTAATGCAACAATAAGGTATTAATTTTTTCTTTTCCCAAATCTATTTTTCTCGGTTTCCTAAGACTCAGTAAGTTTAATTGAATTGAATAATGTACTGATGTAGAAATGCATCATAAAAATGAAATAAGACTTGTATAATATTTATTGAAGCAGTAAATATGTGTTTACTGATTGAGGCATAATTTCCATATTATTTTCACTAGTTTTGTTTGTTTTAATGTGAAAAAAATACCTTGACAAATGACAGAAGGAAATAGTAAATGCATATGATTAAAATGTAAAAGGTTAGGTATTAGCAAAATTAAATAGAGCATGCCTTTATTTGTATATAAGTCAATGAAACAGATTACGAAATCATTTTGAAGCACTGCCTATATCTTAATACTATACTGTTGGAAGCAAATTGATAGCAACCTACCACACTAAATATTATGGTAATTCTGAGTACATAGTAGACATCTAACAAAATGTCTCATCAGAAAGATTCTCCACCTTGCCGGTAAAATAGGATTTATGATGCTATTACTTTTCTCTCTGTTGGATAACAATTAGTTAAAAGAGTTTATTAGCATATGTGAATGATGAAAAAAGAGTTTATGATTAATATCTAAGACAACCATCACTACAATCAATGCAGAATAGATCATATCCTGAATATTCTAGCTAATTATTTCTTAGAATATTCAAGATTTGATGTCTCTGGAAAAATCAGTTTTAAAAAACAAATCTGTGTTTTGAATGCTCTTTACATATGCAGAAACATTTTTAAATAGCCATTTTTTTTCTGTTGAAAAGTCACTATTATATAAAATTAAACCTGTGTTTCCCCATAGCTGTTCTGGCCCTAGACTTTGCACATAACTGCTATATTTTTTCCAAACATACATGCCCACACTTGCAGTTCAACACATAAAATGGGGTTGGAAAGTAAAGTGGTATTGAAAAGACAAGGTTCTACAGTTTCTTTGAAACTCCAATCATGTGAAGATCAAAGTTCCAAATTGTCTTAGTATATCTTTGATCTTTAAGTAGGCACATTTAGGTTGTATACTCTTGGGTCTAGAAGATTGACTGTTTTGACTAAATTGGTGATTTGTTACACCATTAAAAAAAAAAAAACTTAGTCGAGTCTGTCAGAAAAGATCAGGTAAAATCACTGCTTTTTTTTTTTTTTAAGTTCTATAAATAGTATCAGAAATCATCAATGCAGTCAAAGATACTTTGCAGTTGGTTTTTACTGTTATCATTAAATTTGCATGAATATTATTTTTCTATAAAATGGAATTTTTATTTGCTTGATGTCTATTTTCTTAATAAAATAAAATATACAACTTTTCTTGAAAAATTCATTTTTGATAAATATACTAAAAGAGTTCTGCTTACCAAACTCTGTTTATGTCAACTTTTTTGTAGGAAAGTGAAAATATTAGTTAAGGCAATTTTCCACAAAATGTTTGAATGAAGTCATTGTTAATTCCCTCCTTATCCCATCATAGAAAAGATTAAAGGGTTTTTGGAGTAAGAATAATCCAATTCACATTTAAGATGACTACTGGTGAGAGGTAACTTGAAGTCCTGTTCTACAGTCTGGGAAATGTTCTACTATCCATACATCCAAAAATAGGGATCTGCTTTTAACCTATTGCTAAAATCCATAGTGAAGAGATTAAAGTGTGACTATTAAAAAAAGTAGTCCCACTTTTTACAGTACAAGTATATAAATATATATGTGTATGTATTGTCATCTATAATATATAGATTGAGCGATATAATTTAATCCTCAAAGACAATTAACACATAGTCTATACCCTTAAAAATAGTTCCTTATATTCATCAGTAACTTCAGTTAATACACCTTCTTTAAGGGAATTTAATCAACTGCTATCTTTTAAAAAGTAAACTTTTAATCATTTTAAACATTTATTTCATATATTTTAGAAGTAATTAATATGTAAGAACTACTAAAAACTCCCATAAACTCCTAACTTTACCATTAAGACAAAAACATTGATATTTTGTTGTAGTTTTTGAGCTTCTTTCTTCTCAACATTTATGCATACAATGTATATTTATTCTTTTTTTAAAAGAAATTACTTTGTAAATTTTAATTTTCTATGAAGTAAACTATATCATAAATTGCACTCATTATCAGATATTGTGTAACATTATTTCAATTTCAGGATTTTAATATATGTTATAAAGCAACTTTAATTAGCCACTTAGCTCTTTTTCAGTTTTGAATAAAAACTGCTCTTTGAATTAAATCCACAAGATGTTGCTATGGGAAAATTACAAAATGTGAAGCAATTAGATTTTTATAAATGCTATGTTATAAATGCTATGTTCTAACTTTTTCCTGAACTGATTATGGTTGTTGATTTTACAATTGTTAACCACCACTCTTCAAACCACCCAAATTTAAACCAGATAAATACTTAGGAAATTTACTTTTCATTACTAATATATGATTCTTTTTTAATATTATGTGATAAAAGTGCTTGGATATAGTTCTGTTAATGTTAAAAAAAATGGCTAGTTCAAAAAATATAGATAGTAAATTGAATAAATTTAGCTTCTTTTCATACTGAATCTATAGGAACTGAATCTGATATCCTCCATAAAGTGTATATAGATAGATAGATAGATGATAGATAGATAGATAGATAGA
>NW_004567108.1:57340164-57356307 GCF_000260355.1 Condylura cristata | reverse complement strand
CTATACCTTTCATCCACTGATCTCAAAGTTCAATAACAGGTCTCTTACTTTTTCCCATGAGTTTTTGTAATACTATGCACAACTTAGGAGAATGGCAACAATCATGGTATCATTGATACTTTTTCCATCTTTATATAGCACAGGTTAGCTGTTTTATCTACTCCTGTTGTTCTTGCATTGTCTTTATTTTTCTCAAGTTACTATTAAGATAAACTGGCTTACCATATTGTGTAGGATTCAGATATTTAGGTTTATACATTTACCCCTTCACACATTTGTCCACACCACCCCAAGATCAAAGCACTCATTGTCCTTGACCATATTCCATTGGTTTCCTCTACAGTTTGCAACTAAGCCTTTCTTCACCATTAGTGTGTCATCTCTACAATCAAATGTCTAGTGCTTATTTTAGTTTGGCTTATCTAGTCTTTTGTTTACTTTCTCTACATTGCACATAGGAGTAAGTCAATTGATACTTGTTTTTCTCTTTCTCACTTATTTCACTTAACATAATTCCCTCCCATTTCATCCACACTTTTGCAAAATTTTAAAATATGTGTGTGTGTGGCTGTGTTATCTCACATGCTTTTAAACTACTCATCTGGTTCTTTCCACACTTGATTATTGTAAAAAGTGCTTCAATGAACCTAGAAGTGCAAATATCTCTCCTAATTTTGTGATTTTGCATTCTCCTGGAACAACCATATGAGTTGAGTATCGCTGGATCTTTAAAAAAAAAAAGTGTGTGTGTATACACACACACACATATGTAATCATATTATAATATATATGTAATCATTATATATTGTATTATATATGTGATATATAATATGATGTATATTACTTTCTATAAGGATAGAAATAAAAGGTTATTAATTTTTCTATGTACTTATTTTTTTTTTAAAGCATATCTCTATTCATTCTACCTTCAAAGGTTTTGACACTTGCAGATATCAAGGAGGTCCTCTGTCCTTGGTATTAGACAGAAGGCAAGTCTTGCAAGAAATACATGGAAAGGGAGAGGCAGGTGGTTGTTATAGAGAAGACATGCAGTTCATTTTCCTTTCTTTCAGATCTGGGCCCTGACTATTTGACTTCAGTACATTCATTATATAACATAGGGGATATTGCTGAGGTTGGGAATTTGGGAACAAGACTCAGAATGCTTTGGAAGGACATCCCGACACTTAATAGCTGCATTAAGTGACTATCACCGAATCTCTCTGTGCTTCAGTTTCAGTTCTAGAACCAGAGTAGAAATAATGTCTATTTTTTAACATTGCTCCAAGGACTAAAAAAGTGAATCTGAAATAAGCTCATTCTTGAAAATACAAAATATATATTATTTGACATCTTCAAGCAGAAAACAATTTTTTTTGGAGGGGGGACCTCTGAAAATGTAATTACCAGGTACTCAAATGCAAATTATTTTTATTGACCTCTTGCTCAACTTCTCTCTTTGGTGAGCCAAATATCACCTTATTTTATTTTGTGTTTTAATTACAAAATATGAAGTTTGCCAAAAAAAATCATTCATATGAATTTTTAAGTAATATGATTCAATACTATCTTGCTACAAGTTCAGATTTCTCAGTTCAAGTCTATGTTTCCAAAAGCCAATAAATCTTAATCCTTTTCTCAGTAAATCCTAATTTTTCTGTCAATGTGGCTATATAAGAACTCATAAATGGATTATTTTTTTTTTATCTTTTCCTGTTGCAGTTGGAACATATTTAAAAATACAGCCATCATCTCTCACTGTATATCAAAAATACCTGGGAAAATGTAAAAATACCTCTGTCCTAGCTTACTCGTATATCAATTAAATTAGAATACTTAAGGATAGAGTTTTGAAATTTTGATTTGTTATGGCAATGGTGCTGCCAGAAATGAGAAGTACTGATGAAGAGACAAAGGAAAAGACTACCTGTCCTCCAAAGTGGTGTTAAAAAAAATCAGCAACAGGCCCTCCCTGGTGGTGCAGCGGATTAAAGCACTGCACTAAGAAACTAAAGCCACTTCCACTTGAGTTCGATCCCCGCCTGCCCCGGAGGTGACCACATGCTCGCAGACCTCTCCTGACCCGCCCACTGCTCCCCTCAGCAGTGTACTTCCTCGATCTGCCTGTTCTGCTTCCTGCTCTGTCTCTGGTGAATCCTCTCACCCTCCACATCTCTGGCCTGTACCCCAGTTCTGTACAAATAAATAAATAAATCTTAAAAAAAAAATCAGCAACAATTATGTAAATGTTGAGGCTACCAATGTTGTCTTTGGGTTTAAAATTTGAGAACAGTTTAGATGACTTTCAAATAAAAGTATCCAAAGAAAAACCTTTAGGTTACCATCCAACTACTATAAATTTTAAAAGATTAATACAATGCAATATATTTGCTCAACTCCCATTGCAACTAAAGTGGAAATTGTAAAAAAATCTTTCAGTGCAATACAAAAACATGCTACTGAGCATCTACAAGCTTGCTTTTACCTCTTTCATGGCCCGCACTGCATTTGGAGCAAGTACCAACAATGCATATCACAATTGCATTGTTCTTGTTGTATGTCTGGTATACAACTATACATCATAGATAATGAAAAAAAGGCAAATTGACTTTTAGATAACATAATTACCTCCTTTAGGACAAATTAATACAGTAAAGATGTTAAATTTATCTACTGTTCTCATTAATTTGGTACATAGTCCCAAACAAATAAATGCCACTGTACAAAAAGATTCAATTTACCATATGTTGCAATTCTAATGTAATTGATATTGATCACTAAATCACATTCTCTTTGTTGGATGATTAATATGTGAAGTAACACCATTATTATCCAATCACCACTAGTTATGTACAGTACAATGTAAAAGACTGTGCTTATACACTGTTAGACAAAAGCATATAATAAACTATTCTGTTGAAGGTGACTGAGCTGTATAGCTTTAAATTGATCCATTCATTTTTATCTACTAAATTTTTGTAATCTATCAAGAATTTTTGTCTTATAACATTTACTACTTCTTTCTGATGGAAAATAGAATGGTATTTCAATAAATTTTAAAACCTAATCTTAGAGAAAAATTATCAGGCACCTTCTTAGAAAAAATATTTCATGTCACAGTAACAATAGAACAAAGCAGATCATGCAACAAAAGGGTCATTTACTGTATCAAATATACACATATTTCTAGTTACCACTAAGTCGATTGACTTGACCTGCTCCAAACTTTGAAATGTAAAAGCCCCTCTAGCCACCATGTTTCTATAAAGCAGTCAGTGTAGGGTTTGCTAGCACATTTTATAAAGCTCAAAACTGATATTCAGGGAGTATAGTACTGCATGTATCCTTTCTCAGAGACCGCCATTCCCCCTTTTTCCCTCTGAATGACCCAGCTGAGGAAGACTATCTGTTAGCACTGACGGAAGAGGTAATTGGCAACAGGATCTCCAAGTGATCAGTGAAGCCTTTTGAGCAAACTCACTCTTTGTGTGCTCAGCTGTGAATTGTACAGCAATGTGATTAGCAGGTGAAGTAGCACAAAGAGGCCTGCACCAGGCCAGCTCACTTCACGGAATCACACAGTGAAGGTAAGGTCAGTTGGGGAAACAAACAAAACAAAAAAAAGAATCCACAACTTAATCCCTGTTCTGTATTAATTCTGTATTAATAACAGTTAGTTTGGATCTCAAAAACAATAGTAGAAATCTAGGAAGCTGTCCATGTAGCATCTAAAGGACGTGAAGACTTTGTGGAGTAAGTGACTTTACAGGTTCCTGACATTGTAGGTAACAAAACTCAGTTCACCCAAGGATGAGAAAATGTCTTCATTCCTTGGTTAAATGTGGGCCCTCATTTTCAAATTCCTGCACCCTCATAATCCTGGTCTACACACTCATGCTATTTTAAACAAATGTACACAATGATCATTGCACAAGTCTCCCTGAATCATTAATGTCTCCCTCACAACCATTTTATAACCTGTAAAGAGGAAGACTAAACAGAATTTGAAACCTAATCATGCCATTTTACTGGTTAAAGATCTATAGGATCCAAATTGCCTGTAGTCCCAAGGTATTATGGTTTATAGACCCTCTTTATCCAACTTCTACCCTGCTTATCTACATATACAGGAACATATTCAGTTCTCCAGTCATACTATTTCCTTGCTTGAGTGCCATCACAAGTATTTTTTCCTCTTCCTTATCCTGATCTGTTTGTATTTGTAGGTCTTATTAATCTTGCTCATCTTTTCCCATTCCCCACTCCACCCCCACAACATGTCTCTGGTATATGGTTGTTCATTATTTTTGTTATTTTCCACCTGGTCCATTATACTACTGCTATGAGTGAAACCATCCGGTATTTTTCTTTCTCTTTCTGGCTTATCTCACTAAGCAGGATCTTTTCCAGCTCCATCCAAGTTGCTGCAAAAGACATGTGTTTCTCTTTTTTGGTTGCTAATCTTGCTCATCTTTTCAACCATTACTTCTGGGAAGTGGCTTCTTCATCTTTTCTATGTGGTTCTGTACTCTGTGTGATTCATATTCTAATATTCTTTCCTCAATTTAATACAATGATACAATTGCTTATTTACCTCTACCATAAAGTTCTGGGAAACTTGTGTTTTTCAGTACCATAATCTTATCACCTAGAATAATTTACAGTACATAATGATTGGTCAACAGATGTTTGTTGAAAGCATACAAAAAGACAGAGCCTACATACTTGATAAGAAATATGTCTAAATGACTTAAGTTCTATTACTATTCTTTGAAAACCAACACCATTTTATGAAACTTCAGCCACTGCTATGTTCACTAAAGTATTTGTTTATGCAGGCTCTCCCTGGTGGCACAGCGGGTTAAAGCAGCACTAAGAAGCTTAAGCCACTTCTGCATGAGTTCAATCCCCGCCTGTCCCGGAGGAGATACCCATGGCGCGGCAGACCCCTCCTGACCCACCTGCTGCTCCCCTCAGCAGTGTACTTCGTCGATCTGCCTGTTCTGCTCCCCACTCTGTCTCTGGTGAATCCTTTCACTGCCCCTGAGCCTCTGGCCTGTACCCCAGTTCTGTATGAATAAATCTTTAAAAAAATAAAAAGTATTTGTATATGCTCTCAGCCCAGATACTTCTATAATCAATATAATAAACATTTTATTCTAATGAATTTTAACAAAAGTTGCACATTTAAAACATTCTCTTAAAATTCTGCTTTTTTTTTTTTAGGAAAGACGAGATTCATCACAGAAAGAGTGGCGAGCAGAACAGGCAGATCGATGAAGTATACTGCTGAGGGGAGCAGCAGGGGTGTCAGGAGGGGCCTGCTACACCATGTGGATCACCCCCAGGGCAAGCAGGGATCGAACTCATGTGGAGTGGCTTAAGCTTCTTAGTGCAGTGCTTTAACCTGCTGCGCCACCAGGGAGGGCCAAAGTTTTGCCATTTTTATCTAACATGTTATACTAACTTATTTTAGTATTTAGTATAATACTATCTCTCTTAAACAATTATTATTAAAATTACATAATTAATGGGTAAATAAGGTACTAATAGAAGACAAGAGAAATATTTTATTTTTGTGTTTTCAAGTTTTGGATTACTTCTATATTGAAGTTATAGTGTCTGAATACTTACTACTTTATCAAATAGTAATTCCATGATAATTTATTTTTCTAGATGATGACATCATATTCAAGTTCAATTCTGTACTAAAATGTAATGTTACATAATGCACTACATTTTTAGTCAGTGATGGTTTCACTTTCTAAAATATTCTTATACCCTTGTGTTTTTTAAAGATTTATTTATTTATGCATACAAAAATTGGGATACTGGCTAGAGGTGTGGGAGGTGAGAAGGCTCACCAGAGTCAGAGTCGGGGGCAGAACAAGCAGATTGACTGAGATAAACTGCTGAGGGAAGAAGCTGGTGAGACAGGAGAGGTCTGCTGTGCCATGTGGGTCATCCCCCTGGACAGGGATGGAACTCATGATGCAGTTGCTGCATATAGCCTGATAGTGGTGTGCTTTAACCTGTTCCACAGGGAAGGCCCCTATTCTTATACATTTTTGGTCAAGAATATGTGACACAAGCTATGCAACATCTATCATCTGACAGATTCCAGGTAGATCGGGAAAAGCTCTGAAAAATCAGACTTTCCACTGCTAGCTTATGTTATGACCTCCCTTTTTTGTATAACCATAATATCAAAATATTCTGAGCAACTTTCAGCTTACAATTGGATTGCCTCAGCCACACAAGGCCTGCCTGCCTTGACAAGCAAGCACTGCACCAGGGTGAAAAAATTCCCCTGAAGTCAAGTGACTTGACTACTGACTGATAAAAGCAAAAGGGCTGTTTTTGCAAAGTCTCCTCTCACTGACAGAGGATAACCCAAATCTTATCATTCTATCATCTCACCTAGCCTTCTGTTCAGCCTTTTAAAGAATTACTCAAACTTCCTATTGTTTGGCCTTTAGATGTGGAAATTCATCCAGGTTGCCTGTTTTTAAACTGATCAAGTTTTCTACCTGCTACACCTTAAAGGAATCTACAAAAGTCTTCTGGCTAGTTTTTCAGGATTCTAGGATGTAGTCTTCAGATAAGGAAATACACCTATGTCTCCTATTCAGAGATTTGATTAACAAGGAATTTCCTCTTCTGTCTCCCAGAATGACTCAAGCAGAAAAACAAAAACCCATTAAGTAGTAGATAAGGTTTAAGGGACTTCTATCTTAGTTGATCTCCACTATAGTAATATTAGTCATAAACTTTGTGCACCCATGTACCTGCTTTTAACTTTGATTGACTTTGGAATGTTATATCTTAGCTAAAGGGCAATAAGACCCTAAACTGTTCCTAGAAAAAAAAAAAATGATTGTAATCTCTCAGCCCAGTTCCTATGCTGATATCATCCCACTACTTACTCCTAATGTATAAAAATAAACCTCTGCTGAAGGCAGAGCAGGAAGACTTGCACCCAAC
This sequence comes from Condylura cristata, assembly GCF_000260355.1. NCBI lineage: Eukaryota > Metazoa > Chordata > Mammalia > Eulipotyphla > Talpidae > Condylura > Condylura cristata. The sequence continues at coordinate 57,349,323 of NW_004567108.1, read as the reverse complement.
TCCGACTCCCGTGTCTTCTCGCCCCCCTCTACCCTTTTTTCTCCCTTTCCCCCTTTTTTTAGGAATCTCCACTCGCTGACGCCTTCCCACCTTAGGGTCCTGCCTGTCTTGACTCCAGGCACCTCAATAGTTGGAGCTGGTCTCCGACAAATATGTTCAAATCGCAGTTGTTGTTTTCTTTCATTCTATACATAGTTTATATCTTATCATGTCACATTTCCCGGTATGTCTGCTTACAATTTCTAATTCATCATTTCTAATCTGTTGAAGGTATAAAAGCCAAATCAACAGGCTCCACAGAGCTACATACTAACATAAATGTATGATGTTTGAATTACTGTATGATGCTTAATCTTTTCCTCATTATTGTGTCATATAGACAGATGATAAACATATACACATTTATTAAACAATTACATATTCTTAAGTGTACTAGGATCAAGTTTATACATTTCTAAGCATTGCATTTAAAATAATGGGATGTGTTTGTAACAGTCATTTATATTTGTACTTATTGTAATACAAGTTTTAATGCTATAGAAAAATATGAATAGGGCCCTCCCTGGTGGCACAGCGGGTTAAACCACAGCACTGAGAAGCTAAAGCCACTTCCGCATGAGTTCGATTCCTGCCTGACCCGGAGGTGACCATATGGCGCGGCAGACCTCTCCTGACCCCCCCGCTGCTCCCCTCAGCAGTGTACCTCGTCGATCTGCCTGTTCTACTCCCCACTCTGTCTCTGGTGAAGCCTCTCACCGACCCTGAGCCTCTGGGCTGTACCCCAGTTCTGTATACACAAAAATAAATAAATCTTAAAAAAAAAGAAAAATATGAATAATTTGAAGTAGATTATTTTTTAATTTCCAGTGGTAAAGTACTTTGTTTAATTGAAAGGGTATGAATTATTTCATAATCACTGTTGTGTAGGTCTTGGAAACATATGTCTGATATTACTTTGAGCAGAATATGAAAGCTACATAAAACATCCAATTATATTAGGTCGAACAAATTGTATTTAAATCATTTAAGAAATCAACACTGGAATGAAAGTGTTATATAAAAAAGAAATCAACATGTCAGTATGAAACCTCATGGCTCTTAAAAAAATCATAAAGAGAACAATGTTATGATAAAGAATAGAAGTGGACTTTTAGCAATAACCTAATGTGGTTTACATATTCATATATGGAGTCTCAATGATAAACATCTGAAACATATATGTCATAACATATATTACTTAAATAAAAGAAGTAATATTGAAAAAGAAATCACATATATTTTCATCTTTTTGAAAATATATTGCATCTCCTAGGCTTTAGGAATGAGTAAAGAAAATAGATGCACATGAGTTAGGTAGCAACAGTTCATCTTAATAACAATCACCTTATAGCTGTTCAACCAAACTTCTGTTACACACAATGAATACTTTAGTGTATAGGAAAATAGTGTATCTTTAATGAATAACAAAAGGCACCACCATCCTTCTTAAAACCTGACTTTGTGTAATGATCTGAAATGAGAATTACCACTACATTGTCCTTAAGTTCTATTATCACAAAATGCTTGCATTTAATTTAATTCAGGAAACAGCAGGTGAATTTAATACTATCGGATGCTTTGTGTGCTTTTGCTGCCCCCTTAAGACAAATAAACATAAATAAAATGCTAGTAAGAATACTACAGTTGCTGAATCAGTTTCATCATTTCCTATATCAGTCAAGAGTGATACACACACAAAGAACTACAATAGAAAAATTGCTTAGCTAATGATTATTAGATAAAAAGTATTTTTCAACTGCCCCATAATCAATGAACACATTAGTTAAGGTTAATGAGCCGAAAACAGCATATATTTTAAGTTTCATCAGGTTTGATATTCAATACTTATTTTTGTATAGAATGTTTTATTATTTTGTTTGAAGTAGGTCATTAAAGAAAGCTTTTATCTTTTTTTTGTCCCTTTTTTTTTTAAGATTGATTTATTTGTGCATACAGAACTGGGGTACAGGCCAGAGGCTTAGGGGCGGTGAGAGGCTTCACTAGAGACAGAGTGGGGAGCAGAACAGGTAGATCGATGAAGTACACTGCTGAGGGGAGCAGCGGGTGGGTCAGGAGAGATCTGCCACGCCAAAAACTTTTATCTTTTTTATCTTAGTTATAAGAATTGAACTCAAGACTAAATTTACTTGTATAGTTTAATCATCTAAATAAAAACACAAGTTATTCTATAAATAATATTTTTGGACAAGAAACACTTAAGATGACTGATTAAATTAACTCTAAGTTAAAAATTAAATTATATTGGCCCTCCCTGGTGGCACAGCGGGTTAAAGCACAGCACAAAGAAGCTTAAGCCACTTCCACATGAGTTTGATCCCTGCCTGCCCTGGAGGAGATCCACATGGCATAGCAGACCTCTCCTGACCCGCCCACTGCTCCCCTCAGCAGTGTACTTCGTTGATCTGCCGGTTCAGCACCCCACTCTGTCTCTGGTGAATCCTCTCACCCTCCGCATCTCTGGCCTGTACCCCAGTTCTGTATGAATAAATAAATCTTAAAAATAAATTATATATATTGCTTATAAAGTATGGAAGTGACATTATGATATTTGCTATTACTTTATTTCTAATACAATAGACATTAGGGTAATTCTGGATACAACTTAATCTTTGATCTAGATTTCCTCTATAGAATGCATGTGCTTGTAATAAGAACAATATTTCAGCTTTATTTCAAATAAGTCAATAAATTTAAATGAATAACATGCAAAGTATTATATTCAAGACTAACTGAGATATTTTTGTGAGAAACATATAGTAAATTTCAAGATAAGCAAATTATAAGTATTAAATAGAGATACTGACATTGTTCAAACTCACCAATATATTATTGTCATGTTAGTATAATCAGAAATTTCATTAGTTTCATTTTCCCTTCAGATTTATTTAGTTTATTACTGATCTAAATGGGAATATCCATGCTACCGATATTCCTTTGTTTAAATTTCATCTGATTGATATATATAAAAGAAACATTAATACATTTAAAAAGCATTATATATTTTATTGATGACTAAACAGTATATTTGATAAATGTATCCTTTAATTTTTATTTCAACCACAGGACTTAAACATGAAGACTAATGCAATGTATGTCTGACAAATTATCTATGTCACTTCTGCTCTGTTATGTAAATACTCTACCATAAATAAAGCAATATAAATGATTCATATTTATCAAGCACAAATGTCTTTAAAATAATTTACAATTTCATGCTTTAAATAAATAAATGAATAGAAAGGTGTGTGTGTGTGTGTGTGTGTGTGTGTGTGTGAGAGAGAGAGAGAGAGAGAGAGAGAGAGAGAGAGAGAGAGAGAATCAAGGAGTTACTATGCCAAGCAGAGATGGACAAAATATCGTATGGAACCCCTCCGGGTGGAACATATCTCCTGAAGGAAGACCCTTTCATTCATCAGAGGGATTGAAGGTGAAAGGTGCTAGAAGGCCAGGAGAAGCGTGATTCACATTAGTGATGGAGGCTTATGGTGAAATACATCCAACTTGAATTAAATTTGTCCTAGGTTTTCTGACTGTCAGTTTCAGTCCCTGTGGTGAGACCACTATCTTCTTTTGCTGCCATTGCTTCTCTCTCATCATGTTTAGAAGATTAAAAATGCTGTTGGAGCTGAGCATGCCCAATACCACAGGCTGGCTTTGACTGCAAGCAAAAAGCTCTATCAATTCCCCTTTACATCTGCATCAACTACCAGGAGCAATCAGATGCCTCAGCAGGAAGCCTCACCTCACTGTAAATAGACTGACCAGTTCAAACAGGATGATTCCTGAAAAGCCTTGCCAGGATGTCTGGGCCACAAGTGGGTGCTTTCAATTCTGCTATTATCCTAACACTCCTCAAAATGATCTGCCCTGTTCCTTCAACAGCTGTTTTGCTTTCTACTAATAAAACCTTACTGATTCAGTTGTGAAACTACAATGTTATTATGTAAAATTACATGTAAAGTACAATAAGTCCTTATAACTATCACTACATATCACTTAGGTTTATAGGATATAAAGAGCATTTTAAAATTTATTTTATCATATATCAGTAAATAAATCCTAAGTATCATAAATTAAAATTGTTATCATTATTCTAATATTATGAGAATAGCATGGGAGCCTCTCAGAATAGTAATATAAAACATACTGTAAAAGTCTAAGTTGTTTGCCTCCAGAGTAGAAAATACTTCCCTTTGTCTTGACTATTGATTTGTCCTGATAAGATAAATTATGCTGTGGTAACCAGTAACCCCACATTTTAAGGGAATTCAGTAATACATGATTTTATTTTCTCCCTCATGTTACAAGCTCATCATCAATAAGCTGCTACTTTCTCATTCTATAACCAAGACTTTTAGTATAGTTTATCCAGATCATTGTTGAAAAAATAAACATAATGGGAGGAGAGGGAGACCCTCACCCTGCTCAGAAGTGACACATAGTCCCTCTATTTATAATGCACTGAACCAAGCAAATCATGTGGACAAAACTGTTATCACTCATAGGGGCTAAGCTTATAGTCCACAGTCTCATTGACAGACCTGACATCAGCATGGTGGGGAGATGGAATTCTCTCATAGGGAGAACAGAAATCATATTTGAGGAGAATAGAATTATTTCGCATAATTATGAAGATGCTAAGAAGTAATTCCTGAGTAGTACATGTCAGGATCTAAGTTCAGATTTAAACAGAATATGCTCAAGAGGAATATCGATTCATAGCATGCTGGTAGCCTGACATAGGAATGTTTATTCTGCAAAGCAAGTTTTATGTAGGTGGCCAGTACATATCTGAAGAACAAGCTTAATGTGATAAGTTCCAAAACTATTCTGGAAGTCTCCTCGTTTTATAGACATGATTTGTGCCCAATTTCTATTTTTTTCTTTATTGTCTTTAATGAAATCCTTTCGAAATTTCAGACGGTTTCTAATAAACAATGTAGTTTATGTGAACTACTGGAACAGACGGTTAAAGGGTGAGTTGTGTGTCCCAGGCAGTCTGCTTGATAATAGCAGAGAAAATGAAAGAACTCAAGGGAAAATGAAATTCAGTGACAGAGGCAAAGCCACTTGTTCTTGCTATTTTGTTTCTGGAAATACTCCTTCTAGTGTTAAACATCTAAAAATGTAGGTATTATCTTAATGAAGGCAGCATGCCCTTGCAAACACGTGGGGATTTTATTGATGCTATAAGCTTGGGGAGATATGATATAATTTTGATCATAGCCTATTATGATGTTAGTATTCTTAGAATTATGATTATAAAAATTTCATACAATGCACCTATTTGTTGACTTTACAGTGATCTTCAGAAATTAAGGATTCTCACAGCACCTTTTATATCTGCTTTATTTGCATGCAAACAATGACAAGGCACAGAAGAATGTAATTTAACAGGCAACATTTAGAGAAAATTCAAATAGAAAAGCCCACTTTTGTTATTAGCCTTTTTTCCAATTAGATATATACTCAGATTTCCCTCAATCAAGGTTCAAGGTCTCCAGGAAATCTGACAATCATTTTTATCAGGGCCAAATATTCTCAGGAGTTAGTTCGCAGAGAGCTCCCTAAGCACAGGTCTGTTCCACTTTCAGTATCTTTCAGGTTTTAATCCTCTTTTGATACATTAGCTGAACAGAGTGGAGCTCATGAAAATGAAACCTGGGAAGGTCTGTGTATAACTCACACTGAGGAGTATAATTGAGCTTAGCTTTTCACACTGTTCTAATTATATGTATTCAGTGTTCTTGCTGCTGGAAAAGTTGGAACTCTGAATCAAGGCTATTTTGCCAGAAAGATGGGTACTTCTCCGACATACCTATTATAAAAAATTGTGTATTTCTTTATATTAGGCATTTGGAAGGACAATTTTATGACCTTTAAATCAAATGTATTTTATATAGATACTTGGTATAGGTATGCATTTATCAAATTGGAGTTTTAATGACAGAATATACAATTATGTCTAATGCAATAGAAGACTGCATAAACACTAAACAATAATTATGTTGAATTGATGCACTTTCATAGTATTATTTTAATTTTTGTTTATGTGAGAGCTTATGCTTTTACTGAAAAATGAATGTCAAGAAATGATGAAAGTGTTAGAATTTGACTTAAAATTTCATATTGATATATCAGAACATATTACCTTAGAAATGCTAATTAGTATCTCACAGGAAGACACTATTTTCAAAATAGTTTGGGAAAATCCTGGGCTAAGTGAATGTTGTTGAAGTACATCTCAGGACTTTTATTTATTCAGATAACATTAGTTTATCAGCTGTAAAGGTCAAAAGAACATTTTCTCACTATGCCTGCCAGAAAATGTTTTTTCAACATCCACCTCCAACCTATCAGACACTTCAACACATTACCTGCCCCCTCTATTCCCGCTGGTAAACACTATTCTGTTAATAGTCTAAAGGTGTTTTTTTTTATCCTAAAAATAAATGAAATCATACAGTATTTAATAATTTCCTTTTAACTTGCTTATTCAAGTAATCAGTATTGTCACAAATGGCAAGAATTCATTGTTTTTAATAGGACTGAATGGTATTCATTGCTTTTTTTGTTGGGAACTTAGGCAGTTTCCAAACCTTGACAATTGAAATAGCATTACCATGTACATATAGATGCCATAGAGTTTTTAATTATTTTTTTGTAAATTACTTTTAAATTAATATATGCTAGATAGCAGTTTCCAAATTCTTCAGACATTTTATTCTAAGTACCTTTAAAAAAAATAGAATAACCTTTGATAGAAAACACTGTAGTAAAATACCACACTTCACATCTACACCAAGGATGTTACTCCAAAGATAAATCTGGCTACAGATAGAGAGATTGGAGTGATGGAAAATCCTTGGAAATCTCTATGTCCAGTGGGTCTATGGAGTGTTGGAATTGGCTGAAGAGTACAACAAAGCTATTTAATTAAAAGAGTATGCTATCCAAATAAAAAAAGAAACACAGACCAATGGAATACTATTGAAAGCCAGAAGTAAACTCACTTATATGCACAGCTAATGTTTAAAAAAAAAAAAAAAGCCTAAATCACACAATGGAAATAGGAAAACCTCTTCAACAAATGGTGTCTGAAAAACTACAGTCATATGTAAAAGAATAAAACTAGACTTCTATTTCAAAAATTACAGAAAATCCTTTAAAGATTTCAATGTATAGCATGAAACTATAAAATGCATAGAAGAAAATAAAAGGCAAAATATTCCACGAGAAGAAAACTTTGGCAAAATACTCTGTGACATTGTTTTCAGTGATGTCTTAGGGCCTTGATTCTAACAGCAGGGAAAAACAAAAGAAAAACTACACAAACTGGATTATATCAAACCAAAATATTTCTGCACAGCAAAAATAGAGTATATATGTAATATGTATGTATATATATCTCAAAAATATAGAAAGGCACTGGTGAGCAGGAGAAAATATTTTCACATCATATATCTTACAAAAGGTTAATATTCAAATATATATAAATAACTCATACGAATCAACAAGAAGCAGAGGAGTTAAAATAAAATCTTTTCCAAAGAAGACAAGAGTCACATAAAAAAAAAAAATCTCATCATCACCTATCAGGGAAATCAAAACCACAAGAGACTTATTACTTACTGAATGAACCATTAAAAAGACCAGAAAAAAAGATGTGATGAAGGTGTGGAGAGAAAAGAACACTCTCAAGTGAATGGTGGAAATGTAGATTGTTCCTCTCATTATGGAAAACCGTATAGATGTTTTTCCAAATGTTAAAGACAAGTATACCATATGATCCAGCATTTCCAATACTAATGAGCTATCTACTGCCCTTGGCTTTTGCCCCTGGTTCGTTCCCGGGTTTCAGCACCACTTGTCCCTAGTTCATTCCCTGGTTTCGGCACCACTTGCCCTTAGCTTTTACCCCTGGTTTGTTCCCGGGTTTCGGCACCACTTGCCCCTGGCTTTTGCCCTTGGTTCGTCCCGGGTTTCGGCACCACTAGTGACGCACTTTCTGCCAACAGAGAGACGCCCCCCCCCCATATATCTTCTTCTGGACCCTTTATTCTTCTCCCTCGGCGCACCTCTCTATCTCCCTCTCTCCCTCTCTAGCTTTCCTCCTCCCTGCTGCCCCCCCCAGTCTGTGCTTAAATAGCATTCATTGGCCAATCAGAGCACTTGCCCCTGGCTTTTGCCCTTGGTTCGTCCCGGGTTTCGGCACCACTAGTGACGCACTTTCTGCCAACACAGAGAGACGCCCCCCCCCCATATATCTTCTTCTGGACCCTTTATTCTTCTCCCTCGGCGCACCTCTCTATCTCCCTCTCTCCCTCTCTAGCTTTCCTCCTCCCTGCTGCCCCCCCAGTCTGTGCTTAAATAGCATTCATTGGCCAATCAGAGCACTGCTCACGTGTACAACAACCATATTTAGGCAGGACACACAAGGAGCATACATTGATCACGCGGAAGCATTAACTTCCTTATACAGGCGGGTTTGGCTGCAGAATCATGGGGCTGGGGTCCCGGGCACCCCGACAATCTACAGCATAAAAAACTCTAGGTAAGGGATATGTGAGCTCCTATTTTATTACAACACTAAAATAACCTAATCCCAATGACAGATGAATAGATTGAAAATACATGGTATGTATACCTACAATGGAATACCACCCAGCTGTAAAATTATATATATGAACTTTTGCTATTCAAGGGTGGAACTGGAGAGGATTTTGCTAAGCAAATAAGTCAGGAAGAGAAAAACATCAGATTACTGCACTCATCCATAGTATATAAAAGGGCAAAGTAAAGAGACAAAATGATCCCTGGAAATCTGCTTATGCAAAAGAAGCTACTAGAAGAATAGGCTGGGGCCTCCCTGGTAGCCTAGGACTTAAGTCTCAGTGGTAGCCTAGGACTTAAGTCTCAGAACTAGTAACTTGAAGGTCCACTTTGACAGCCTGTGTTTGACCCTCCCCCCAAGGAAGCTAAAACCACATGGCACAGCAACCTTTCCAGTTTCTCCAGCTGCTCCCCTCAGCTGTGTGCTTCAGAAGGTCTACTATTCTATTCCTCACTCTGTCTCTGGGAATCCTCTCACCCTCCCCA
>NW_004567108.1:57333616-57339924 GCF_000260355.1 Condylura cristata | reverse complement strand
CCGTGAGCCTCTGGCCTGTACCCCAGTTCTGTATGCACAAATAAATCAATCTTAAAAAAAAAAAAAGTAGGATAGAAATTGGGGAAAAGAGGTGGCATGGGAGAGTAAAAAAATCAAGGTAAATGTGTAAATGTTATGGATGCTTTAGAATTGAGAGCTGTGGGATAACACATATGAAGTAGTGTGAACCTATATTCCTAAATTTTATAGTTTTCAAAACCAATATCTTAATAAGCAAATAATGTAATATAAAAATATTGAAAAGTTTTGATTTCAATCAGGCTGGACTTAAATACTTAACTCTATTCTAAGATAGATGAAGAAAGTAGTTTCAAACCTGTCTTCCTAACCAGGTTGCTTATTTCTGTAAAAGCAGGCTTGAGTCTTTGGATCCAATATAAACTGGCCCACTCCTTGAGTGCGTCAGGAAGTAAATGACTTGCAATAGCTGCAAAGTATAGCAATTTCTCCTTTCCTTATCTTTCTGTTATACTCATCTCTGGTTTAGTCTATTTATCCATTTTCACTTATCATATGTGAACTTTTATTGACAGCATTTTATTGTAATTAAGAGAAAAATGGTCTCTGGACTTAGTTTGACTTAGAATCTTCTAGCACCTACTGGGTACATGTGGTAAATAAATCACTTAATTTTTTCAATGTCAACTTTCTCATCTATGAAGTGGATATGGTGATTTCCAGCAGGAAATATGAGATATACAAACAAAATAGCCATAACAATATTTCCACAAAGATTGAATTGAATATCACCTTCAAAATTAAAAATATAAAACTATGTTTAAATACTCAGGTAAAAATGGATGGAAACCAAAAAGCCCCTTAAGGAAATGTGGCTAAAAAGAAATTTCTATTATGTAGATTCTTGCAAGGGGAATAAAAACCAACTTGACTTGGCTTAAGACATAAAAGTAATTGATTAGCTAATATAAAGTGTAACTCATGGTCCATTTAGCTTCAAATATGACTTGCATTAGGTCTCAAACAAATTTTCCCATCTCCATCTCTAAATTCTGCTTTCTCTATTAGGATTCTATGCTTAATGTGACTTATCCAATCCAGTCCCACTAAATCAATTTTTATCTTAATGATTTTATGGTCACAATATTAATAAAATAGAAAAATAAACTCTTAGAATGTAACCAAGCTATGTTCTGGGTTCAGTCTCCCTTATTGGGTCAAATGGGTCTTTATTATTATCAGTTGATTGCTAATTGCTGTTGGCCTAGGCTACATTGTCATCTCTGTGGTGAGAACAGTACTTAATATTGTTTTTATTGCAGTAACTTTGATTTGTGTCATTGTCTGTGTCATAGAAGTATAGGCTCTCTCTTGCCAGATATTATACTGAAAGTATTGCATAACAGGGTGGGAGGGGCAGAGAGCTGGCTTCCCCTAAGGAGAAGAAGCAATGTAAGACAATGAAATAATTTCCTAGTTTTCATCTGATTCACACTATCTTATTAACAGGTAGTAAGTCTAAATAACAGAAAATAAAGAGTTGCCAATAATCGATGGCTACTATGGATTTCTTAATTATTTATCTTTGTAGAGAGGGAGCTAGTTCAAACTGCTCAATTTTTCTTCAAAATACACCTTTTATTTTGGACATCACTGCTATTTTTCCATGTCAATTTTGCTCTATTTGATGCTTTAATTACCTCACATTCTAAATTCATTGACTAGTATCTAAGAGGAATATACATATAATTTAGTGCCATTCAATACATTACTTCTACTATCAATTATACAAATAAGCCTGAAGATGAAGATTAATATTAAAGCAGTTTCCCTCATATATGGATAGTAGAACTCTAAACGATTAACTTCTCTGTCATGATGCACAATGAAGTTAAATTTTACTTTAGTGTTTCAAATAAATGTGAAATATATATAGAAAAAACCTGGAAATTTAACAGATCCTACATATCCACATGTATGGGTATTTGTGTGCGATGCTCATGAGAAGCATCACAAGCATCACTGTATCTATATCTATATACATATAGAAAGGTAGGTCTACCTATCTATATAGTTTATAAACTGATAGAGCTGTGCCAAGGGGAAAAGTTCCTTCAGCTGAGTTTGAAGTTGTGAAGGCAGTGGAGATGACCATGTGATTCAAGGACAGGGTGAAGAATACAGATTCTAGAAGAATATGGAGTCATGATTCATAATGATGCTGTTGTCAGAAATGTAGACTAAAAGTATTTCCATCCAAAAGGAGCTTTAGCTTCTGATAGTGTCTTGAAAAGGAAAACTGGTAAAGTTACAAAAGAGACCACGACCAGAATTATTGATGAAAAGAGCAATGGACAATACCATGCAGCTCTCACTTTGTTGTTTTAGTGTCACATTGAATGTCATGAGACCAATGGTAGCTGCTCTGTCCAAAGACACTGTTACCCACTTAAGCCCATTCTCACTTTGTCATTCTAAGTGCCAACATGGAAAGTTGATAGCACCTGACACAAGCCATATGTTCAGTGATCAGTATTTGGATAAAGAAGGACACAACAAAACCTAAGAAGTTATTTTTCAAGTGACTCATGACAGGATACATCCACCTAAACTGGACAGATGCTGAGTATCCAGAGATTTCTGGCTGCCCCAAGCTGCTTGATATAGTGACCCTCTCAATGTGGTGTTGAGTGTGTCTTTGGGACTGCAGTAAGTATCCATGAGGCTATCACCCTCTCCGACCTTCCCATTGAACAACAGGGTACTGAGTTCCTCCCCAAGGTCATTAAGGTTCATGGAAAGCAAAACATGAAATACGAACCTTTCTAGCTGATTCCACCTCAGTTTGAGATGCCTGTACCAGACCTTCAGCCAGAGGTTTTCCCTCCGACTGTTTCAGGGAGTTATCACCTCTTCCACTAGAGCTGTCTCACTTAGATAAAGCAAGTCTCCTTTTAAGACTGATTTGTGCAGGTCACCAAGAAATGTACTGAAGGAGCTAGAAGAGTGCAACATTTTTCGAATATCCAGTGAACTACCAATGACCAACAAAATGTGAAGCATATCCTTGAGCACATCTTCCAATGGATGCAGTTCAATAAGCTGAACCAAGACATGACATTGATACAAGTGAGGCAACTTCCAGAATAATTCCTGAAGACTAAGTCCTTCAAGTATGTTGTGACTGTTGATGCTCATTTTTTTAAAGATTGATTTATGTATGCATACAAGAATTGGGGTACAGGCCAGAAATATGGAGAGCAGAGAGAGGAGTCACCAGAGAGAGAGAGTGGGAAGCAGAACAGTCAGGTTGAAATATACTGCTGAAGGGAGTAGTGGGCAAGACAGGAGAAGCCTGTTGCACCCTGTGGTTCACCTCTCTGGCTGGGGTTAGAACTCGTGCTGCAGTGGCTGCAGATAGCTTCATAGAGCTTTGGTTTAACCCCTTATAGCACCATGGAGACCCCCTGATGCTATGTTATGAACTGTTTTTCAACTGTCCCTTAACACTTTATCAAAATTACCTAAACATTCTTTGCTCTATGAGACTTGGAAAGACTGCACGTCCTATAATGCCCAGGTAGATGTAGCATTTCTACTTGCAATATCTTCATGTAAGATACATTTCATATTTGAAAATTTAAACAAGGTTCTGTGTTTTTTATAATATAAAAAGTAGGCATTATCTTAGCTAACGATAGGTATACTATGTTACAGATGCTACAGAAAGCACCACAGAAAAGCAGCCAAATACCAATTCTCAGTAGGCAATCTTCAAATGTTTGATATCATTGAGTAAGCAATTGCAAAGAAACATATTGAGAGAGGCATGACTGATGGATGTAAGCAGGAATTTACAAAAGTCTTCCAGTCACTCAGAGACAGAGAGTCACTCAGAGACAGAGAGCAATGGGAAGTCACTGAGATCTTAAAGTTGAATAGCATTGTGAGCCTCCCTGGTGGCACAGGGGTTAAAGACAGTGCTCCGAAGCTATTACCAGCCCCTACACCACGAATTCAATCCCGGACAAGCAGACACATGACCCACATGGCACACAACAAAACCTAAGACCTCTCATGTCTCATCCGCTGTTCCCCTTAGCTGTGTTCTGTTCCCTGCTCTGTCTCTGGTAAATCTTCTCACCCTCCTGCACTTCTGGCCTACACCTCAGTTCTTGTATGCATAAATAACTATTTAAAAAGTTGAATACCATTTAGATGTATATGTAACTAACACTATGACAACAGCATGGGCAGAAATGAAAGTTTTTTGGTTTTTTTTTGTCATTGCTTGAAAGTAATTATTCAAGTGATAAGTGATTGGGGTGGGAACCAATCCAAAATATCTAGGGAAGAGTGAAAAATTAAAAAAACAAAATCATGAATAAGTGTTTAATTGTACGGTTTGAAAAAAAATAGGACATTTTTAATTCTTGAAATTTTCTAATATGGTAGAAATAATTCTATTTACTGAATAGCAGTTTAATAGTACTTATGTCTATCACATAGCAGCAAAACTAGAATTTATGGGAATTATTTTATTTACATGAGAGAACAAGGTTTACTAGTGACAAATTAGACTTGAAGGTTGAGCTGCGTTCAGATATAATATTATCTTGTTAAAACTATCCATGGCATATTTTGTACTTTTTAAATGTGCTGATCAAAGGAATGACTTTAATTTTAGTATATTTAATCAAATCTAATTAACCTTGTCCAAGGTGTCTTTTCTTTCATTGTCCTATTTAATTTTTTGTTCTTTCCCTTGAAGTATATTTTAGATATGCATACAGGTAGATATTTGCTTTTTCCTCTGTGACAGTGATAACATTTGTACATGAAAGAATATATTAGACATACAAGGAAACAGGTAATTATTTAAAGCCATTTTATTTATAACTTCCCACTTGGTAGTCATTTTCCCTGACTTTTCTAAAACACAGGAAAATGCCCAGGTGTGAGAGCAAGCACCTGTGAAAAATCAAATGAAGGATACGAGTCGGTAGCTTATAGAATCCATGCACCCACAAATCTATAGATGGGTCCTGAGTAGAATGTGAGTTATTGCTAGATATAGGAAAGTAAAACAGATGTCTTATTTGCAGGACATATAAGGACTATACTACATAGTTTGAATATATTACAGATCCTCTTTAGAGGCATACAGGAAGGACTGTAAACTCAGTAACAGTCTGGGGAACATTTACTGGGCCAGGAAGCACTGAAGTGCTAATAATTACTAATAATTTTACTGGTTACTAGATCTGTGTTTCTACTTCACAATGAACTTGATAATTACTTCTGGCTGCAGAGCAGTGGATGTTTACTAGTTAGGTTCAACTACGGAAACAAAATTGAGAGTAGAGTTATACGCTTGTAACAACACACTTATTCAGACAATTGTATAAGGAAGAGGAAATTATACAAAGGGAATTCAAATTTAAATTAGTAGTTGATTACTGCAGTATTTCTTGTTGGTGCTAATGATACATAGAGCAAACGTACTAAATTGTCAGGGACAACAGCAAAAAGGTATTTATTTGGTGGGTGGAAGAAATTTGAAGTTGAAGAATTCTGGATGTGTCCCACCAACCTTAAGGATATGTGTTAACACTGCCTCTGCTCAAAGAAAATGTAGTATTCAAAATAATACATCACTCAGCATATTTCTTATTTATGTATTTTCAAAAAGTGATACTATATACTAGGTTGATTAAAACTAGTTCCTGTATCATCTGTGTCTGAAGCTATGCAAATCATTTAGACCATCCTTGAAGTAGTAAATTCAATATGATTACATCAGTATGAGTTCTAGATAATATTAATTTTCAGCTGTCAGTATGGTTAGACTACCCACAGCTTCACATCCGGAAAATGCTGCCTCTTGTCTTCTGTAATTACTCTGTTTCTTAAGTAGGTGCTCTTAGAGTTCATGATATCAGGATGCTTTCTCAAATTGCATTACCAATTTTAATAGTCTTAGAAGAAAGGAGTTTAAGATTTTTATGTTTAACTTGATGAATAATTAGCTAGTAAATAAGGCTGTATTTACAGAAAATTGAGTGTATAGTATTCAACATCCAGTGAAACTTATTTAATTACAAAGACCTTGAACCAAGCTGTATTTGTTAACTTGCCTTATTTTAGTGTAATAAGTACAAGTGCTTTAAAAAATAATTAATTGTGCATTTTATCACTGGTCCATGCAATTACATTGCATTTTTTTTTTTTTTGAAATTTTATGGTTGGACCATTTTGTTTTGTTTTCAAATAATATAATAGTTTATTTTTACATCATGTTGTGCATTTTTTCATCTCAGTAGTAATAC
>NW_004567108.1:57330888-57332536 GCF_000260355.1 Condylura cristata | reverse complement strand
TTTTTGTTCCATTGTATGTTCTTTGCTCCTACAAAGCATTGTTTTTAACTTAACTGTGATTGAGAAAATGATGACCAGATACTAAACCCTAATTTTAATGGCAATATGACCATTTTTTTTATATAATGCAATAGTTTATTTTTATATCATTCTATACATTTTTTTCCATCTCAATTGTAACCCCCGTGGAATACGATAGACATTTTAAAATAAGATTTAGATAAGATTGTTGTTCACATTTAAACAATGTTAACCTTATAACATGTGGGTTCATTTTCTTTTTTAAATAGAAAAAATGAAATAAGAAATCTAGTGCTTCTGCTTTAAATAATATATACCATGATGTCTAACATCTTTGGTCATTTTAAAATTATCAATCATCTACTTTCAAACCAAGAAATTGTTATTTTTGTGATTATACCTGTCTTGATTCTTAAAACATTTCTCATCATTCATTTGCACAAAGGACATTTGCACAAAATATAATCAAGAAAAAATATGGTTCTCAATAATTAAATATAACTCTTAAACTGTTCATTCATAATTTCAACCCTCTCATTGTCTTTATTAGCCTAAACATTTTTCCTCATTTTGTTTATCTGTCAATGCTTATTGACTCATTATTTGAATTGATATAGTTGATAATGGTAACTATGCCTTACATATCATCATTTTTTAAGGAAGAAGTTAATCAAATGGTGTTATATATGGAATAAACAGCATTCTGAGAAGAAAAATAATATCTAATCTTAAGGAAAAAACTTTATTCCGTCTTGTTATTCTTAAAATAGTTGGACTAGGGAGAGTATTTACTGGGGAGTGATATGAAGTTTTATAAAGAACACACTAACTTAAAGGGGGGGAGGGGAGAGAAAAAGAGTAATTTCAACAGGCAAGCACTTGACACAGAAAAGTTGTAAGCTGAAGTGGTACAAGACAGAGTAGATTGTCAAAATGGTTTTCAAGGAACAAAGTGACACGAAGTTATACTTTAGGAATATGAATAAGAATTAAATATTTCTCAAATTTTATTGCATATTTCCTTGTTTCAAACTGTTTCTTTTTATTAAAAAATATTTTTCCATTGTTTGGAGGTTCCTCAAACTGCTAAACATGGATCTTCCATATGACCCAGCAATCCCACTCCTAGGTATCTACCCAAAAGACACAAAATCGCTGTTTCAAAAGATACCTGCACTCCCATGTTTATTGCTGCCTTATTTACAATTGGACAGACATTGAAACAACCCAAATGCCCAAAAGTGAATGAGTGCATTAAAAAGATGTG
This sequence comes from Condylura cristata, assembly GCF_000260355.1. Lineage (NCBI taxonomy): Eukaryota > Metazoa > Chordata > Mammalia > Eulipotyphla > Talpidae > Condylura > Condylura cristata. The sequence continues at coordinate 57,331,248 of NW_004567108.1, read as the reverse complement.
GTACATATACACAATGGACTACTACTCAGCAACCAAAAATAAACACACACATGTTTTGCAGCAACACGGATGGAGGTGGAGAAGATCATGCTTAGTGAAATAAGCAAGAAAAGGAAAAAAATACTAGATGGTTTCACTCATAGCAAGAGTATATGAACCAGGTGAGAAAATGATAATAATGAACAGCTATATACCAGAGACATTTTATGGGGGTGGAATAGGGAATGGGATCAAAAGTGAGGGGAGGGAAATGCACTGGACTATGGTGATGGCACAGGGTGATTTGGTGATGGAAAGCCCACAGGGATTACAACTGAGATGAAAAAATGCACAAAATGATGTGAAAATAAACTATTATAT
>NW_004567108.1:57300669-57329448 GCF_000260355.1 Condylura cristata | reverse complement strand
GAATGAATAAAGATGTGGTACATCTCACAAAGGAATGTTACTCAGTTATAAGAATAAAACCCTGCTATTTGCAAAGGTATTGATGGACCTGGAAGAATTATGCTTAGTGAAGTAAGGCAAACAGAAAAATATAAATAATGCATACATTCCCTCAAAAGTGTTTTATAGCAAAATAAATAAACAGATGAACTAAGTAAACAAAAACAAAAATATTTTGTACTGGAGGATCAATAAGTGATTATCAAAAAGAGGTGGGTGATTGTAATAAAAGGTATAATGGTATAGTGAAGGACAGACTTAGTCTTTTTTATAGACTTATGTAGTACATACACAACTTGATTAATAATGAAGTTATAATGCAATGTTACCCCATAAAAAAGAATTTGAAAGTTACATTGTCCTAAGCTATATTTTTAAATTATTTTACACTGCCCACTCATATATTTTCTCAATTGGTATTCCTTACTAAGTATGCTACTTTATTAGTTACTTTACAGAAATAAGGAAAGATTACACAAAATCAAAGAGCACTGAGTTGAAATTCAGGAACCATACCATGTAATTTTTCAGTGATATGTTCTTGGAAAAATAAATGATCTCTTTGGGCCCATTTGCCCTCATATAAGCTGTTTCAAAAGTAGCGTATGTCCTTAAAAACTCACAAAATGCATGACTCTAATTATAGTAAACTGAAATAAGTTATAGAAGGTATTTTCATCTTTTTATTCACAAAGGCAGGTTTCATTTTATATGCACAAAGAGGCAGAGTCAGAAAATATAGCAATAAATAAACATTAAAGATGGTCTGATACAGCAGATTTGGCTTGGACACTAGTCAACCAGACAGGGATTTAGACACATGAGAAATACTGACCAATTAATGTGACAGCTCACCTATGATTAACTTACTAGTGCAGGGTGGACTTTCCAAAAAGAGCAATTTTTTCATCTTAATGCTATCACAGGGGTATATTTGGGAGTATATATGTTATGACACATATCACTCACATGTGTGCCCTGACTTACTCTCTTCTACTCTTCCCCAATGCCACTAACATAGATTAATATCTAGGTTGAAGAGGAGAAAGAGTATGGAAAGCACAGATACGCAGGAGATATTCCATTTAATATTATGTAAGTCATTCATTTCAAAGTCCCTATGCTTAATATATATATGTTTTTCCCCTGTACATGTAAATAGAGTTTTGAGCAACAAGATAAACCCCTTCCCTCTAAGAACTAATATTTATGACTTTCCCTAATCAGTCATATTTTGATACCCATCAGGCAGAATAAAAACACTTGTAAAGGAAGAAAGTGGATCTTTTTTTCAATTCCATAGAGACACTAAGTGACCATAGTAGATGCTACCAAAAACAAATCCATTGCTAGTTTTTTGATCATGATGGTTTGTTGGAATTAATGGGCAAGGTCAGATGTTAATTCTTTAAGAACCCAGAAAAACAAAAACAAAAACAAAAAACAAAAAACAAGCAGAAGTGCCTACATAGAGAAATTTATATGGCATTTAGTCAAAATGACTGTACTTCCTAGGGCAATAGTGCCTACCGATACACTATTGCAATATCTTTTTGTTTTAAAAAAAAAAGGTAACGTATACATCTTGGAAATACATGAAAAATATCATGTAGGAGTGTAATGTAGGGGTGTAGGGATTCTTCAGACTACAAAGAGGTATTTTTGGTGTGGCCAACCTTATTGGGAACCAGACCACTTTGCCTCGGGTTACCCCTGTCTTTAAAAATGTCATAAAAGAATTCCTATGACTACAGATACCTTTCCATTCCAGATGTGCCAACTCTCAGCTTTCTGACTCTGGGTCTTGGGAGTCTCCTGGAGTCTCAGTTTGTTCTTAGAACTTTTAAATGTGTATATCTCTAATGTACTCTAACCAATGAATGCTGTTTCAGTAGAAAAATATGTCACAGCTTCTCATCATTCAGATGAACCATTTCAAGTTGCATCCTGCAACTTACATAACTGCAAACATCTTCATCATAATAGATCCCTAGTCATCCTGAGAGGTATCTGATCACTAGTGTATTCTATTCTGTGTATATTCCCTTTTCCCTACATATTTGTCATTTTTCCTTCATGTCAAAATCTTAATATATCTTGCAAAATGCTATTGACTCTAAGAGCTTTAACTAACAGACATTATCATTAGTGGTGAAGAATCAATAAAATAGTTGCCGAAATATGCAAGGGTCTACCAATATTCCAGTTTTAAACCATCACAACTTGAGATGTAGATATTAATATAGTATTTTATAAGCTTTGAAAGAAGAAATATGTAAATTATAGGTTAATTAGCAAATATCAAGCAAATTTGGTTACAACATAGTTAATGAACCATGCATAACACTTCTCTAAAAGTTTTTTTTACCTATGATGAACTATTCTACAGCTCATGAAACCATGTACAAAAGTAGTTCAACGAACAAAGGTGATGAATATTTCCTGAATTTGGAATTAATGGAAAATCACTTGGAATTAACATTACTTTTGAATATAATCCAATAATAAGAATGGGAATACATAACCAATCAGATATTTCTCTTCAGCATAGAAACACACCACCTACTTAAAATATCCATATGTAAAGTTAGCAATAATGTATAATAAAAAGAATATAACTAGACAGTCCAATGTCAAGACTGGACATGTTCATTTTTGATTTTCATAAAAGGAATGATAACAAAAAATAGTTTAAGGTGAATATTTGCTACCAGGACAACACTAAAATTCAAAGCTGTATGGATGGTAAGGAGTTAGTTCCAATGAGTCTTCAGGAAATGATGAATCATTCAGATTAATGCAAATAATATAACTGGGAATGATTCAACAATGGATTTGGAACCAAATTGTGAAATATTTAAGAATATGATGTGTTGATTTACTCCAAAATTAATGCAAAAACTATTAAATAGATTTTAATAATCAATTTTATATTTACATTTGACTTCAGTAAACATAAGGTGAACAGGATGAATGATTTGAAATCTGAAGAAATCTTTACTTATAAGTGTCACTAGAGACAGAGTTTCAGTTATGAATAATGAAATCATAGCCTTGGGCTAAAAACTGAAAATAAAGTGTATTAACACCCACATGAGTACAGATGAATATAAAGCCATTGTGGATTCTCAAACCATTGCACAGCTCCACATAAAAGAGGTATCAGCAATGCTTAACCAAGTCTAATCTAAGTTTGGCTGTAATAATAAGTGGTCATCCTTGAAGCATGACAAGGCAAGAAGGTCATTTGTACCTTGCTCTGATCATGTAAGGTACAAATGAACTTCTTGCTTTGTAAAGATGACCTGACTTATAGAAGACTGTCACAAGAAAGGATTCCACTTACTTTACTTTCTATGCCATCCCACTATTGGATAAAAAATCCTGAGTCATAATCTAGCATTTACTACTTAATGGTATATATTATCTTTTGTCTGTCCATCCCATGTGGTCTTTCTGTGGGACTAGAAGGACTAGAAACTTGAGAGCTGACACTAGTATTGTCTGTTTTTTTTTTTCTATTATGTAATAAGCTATTTAATTACATATTTTTGAAAAGGCAATAGGAAGATGAAGCAATTCTCCAAGAAATAGGAAATTAATAATTTAAGATATGGAATGGAGAAAATTGGTGTTGGAAATGACACAAGTTTGAGAGTTGTTAAGCTAGAACAAATGTTAAAATTTTGAATGTTATTTGAGTGGAGATTCAAGCACAATTATTTATATCTTTCAGAGGATGTGGTAATCCTGGAGTTTATAACTGTCCAAAGGAGTGAGTGATCAAGAGGGGAATTAAATTACTAAAGGTTAATTTGAAGACTAAGAAAAACTTAATGGGTGAAAAAGATAAAGATAAAGACTTGGATATAAAGGGAAGCTGAGGGTCTCCCTGGTGGAGCAAGGGGTTAAAACAAAGCACTATGAAGTCATCTGCTGCCACTGCACCCTGAGTTTAATCCCTAAATGGCACAGCATATCTCTCTAACCTCATCCACTGCTCCCCTAAGCAGTGTATTTCAGGGATTTGCCTGTTCTGTTCCATTCTCTGCCTCTGGTGAATCCTCTCACCTTCCACACCTACAGAATGTACCCCAGTTCTTGTATGTATAAATAAATAGTATGCAAAAAGGAAATTGAGAAAGAGAAAATCTAACTGGTGAGTTGCAAGTATTTTTTAAATGTCTCTTATCTTACCCCCATGCATGTTAAGTAGATGATCTATCTAATTAAGATTGCAGGATTATTACGTACAGTATACATTCCATTTACTTTGTTATTTTATTCTCTCTAACCACAATACAAACACAATGATTGCCTTTGTGTCTTATCACAAATGTTCTGTGTATTTTTGAAAGACCTATCAAAATCTCAGTAACGAAACAAAAACAGTACATAATATTAATATCTTGAATACTATTAATAGAAATTCATTTTACAGAAGTAAGCTGCAATAACTACTATAGGCAGGGAACTTTTCTGACTTTTCCAGAACTAATACCATTTTAGTTAGATCTAGAAAATGCTTTAAATCATATTACTGCAACATTTACAGATGACAGTATGTTTAGAGCTCTGTCAAGCATTTGTTAAGAAGTATGTAACATTACTGTTATTAAAAGGGAACAAGAACTGCTAGCAATAAATGATAACAGAGGACATAAATAAATGTAGTGTTATGAGTCATTCTTGTGGTAATTAAATATAAATGAGTTGTTTGCTTTTGCTCAAATATTTAATGCATGTTGATTATTATACTTGACTTCTAAACATATTAGCATGTGCTTATATAGTTGATATTTTATCAAAGAAGTTTTATATTCAAGTACTAAAGGGAAAAAAAAAGAAAAATCAGCAGCAAAGCCTGCAAAGTGACAATGCAATATAATAAATGCATGAGTGGACTTCCAAGAAAAAAAGCCATTCATTCCTGCAGTGAGAAAAAAAAAAGTCTGAAAGTCAGTTTTTCTCACTTGACAGTAGATCAGCATAATCAAAATATAGTCTCTTTTGGAGTGCTGTGAACATAATGGAAAAGAAAGTTACATATTTACTATGCTGTAATAGAATATTTTATAATAACACTCATTTTGAAGCAGTGCCAAGGCTTTGGTAAGAAGTAATGTAAATGGTGCATTAATATGATTAAAAATGACGATTCTCTACAGCAATAAAATGAATGATAGAATCCTTTATCACCATTACCAGAAAACTTATGCTGACAAGTGTACCCATACAATTCATGACATGACACAGAATACTGTATTGTCTTATCAAATAAAGGAACACTTTAATTTAAAATAAATTATACTTTATGAGTTGGTACATGCTTCACAGATCATTGATCAAAGTTCTAATCATTAAGATTGATTTTCAAAAAGTTACAAATGAGTCTTCAAATATTTTAATATGAACAAAAAGTTTTAACTGGGAATCATCTTTAATATTATAGTGTAGAGAATTAAAAGATGATACTCTTTAGAAAGAGGTTTCTTTGTAGCATTAAATATTAAGGATGTGTCATACATTTTTTATTTATGGAAGAAAAATAATTTGACATATTCTTTATAGTGAGTACTTGGAAATCATGGAGTTCCTGGAGGTACTTTATAATTTCTTTTGCCTGAATCATATTACAGATGCTATTAAAAGAAGTAAATAATCAAATGGCCTCTGGCCAGTTCAATAGCTTTGTGTGGTCAGGGTACAGTTTAAAGTAACATATGCAGACATAGACTGGTTTTTCATATCGTTTGTCTATAAGAACATTACAATTGGATACAATATATAAAACAGTATCTTGAAGTTAAAGATATACTGTAATAAGTTTCATGAAATTTCAAAGTATTCATTATTGCCTAGAAAGCAGAAATTAAGAACAAAACATTTATTGCCCAAGAAATAAATCTGAGAACTATATTAATATCAATAATTTAATAAAGGAACATGTATAATATTTCCACCTGTTCAGTTACTCACCTTTTACAGTAAAACTCTTACTTGTTCCAAGTAAGAGTACTTGGAACAAATTAGTGATAAAAGAGTTTTTCTTGCTTCACTCCTAAGAGGAACAAGTAGCAGTTAACCAAAGGATATTGCACCAAGATAATTCTATGATTTGGAGTGAGACATAAATATCACATCAGAGACCAACACAGAAAGCACCAGAAGGTACACAAGATTCATAGATCACTGAAAAGTACATGAAGAGAAAAAACATGCCTAGAAGCTGTGTTGTGACTTGGGGGCACATACTATTATGATAACCAGTTCAGGCAGAGAACAGTGGGACGGGGACAGCAGAAATGGCTGTGGAAACACACACTCAAAAAAGAGTGATGCATACTGGGTGAAGCTAGGGGCTCTCTCCCCATGATTATGACTCATCAACTGAAAATATATACCTCAGTGATGACAACAACCAGCTAACACAAAATAAAATGACAGCATCACCTCTGAGAAAACTGCCAGAGATAATTTTAAAAGTGATGTGTAAAGAAGCAAAATTGGCAGAAAAAATGTAATACATGACAATATGAGACTTTTCCTCACATAAAGTCATAGATTAAATCTGTTTGATTCAAAATGGTTATAATAAGATTCAAGTAAAAGCTAAAAAAATATGGAAAGGCAATCGAAATAATAGAACTCAATAAAAGTTAATCAATGAGATACCAAAAATATTCATAAAAAAATAGAGTTCTGAAATAAAGGTTAAAATAGGTAGAAGTTGAAATTTTGTGAAGAAAATGATAGCTCAGGATCTAAAGAGTTTAATAAATGAGTTCTGGGACCTAGAGAAAATGGCAACAGGAAAGAAAACATGGAGGATAGACACAGTTACTTTGAAGATAATAATAACCTACAAAGGTCCAGGTGAAAATAGAAAACTGATAAAAATAAGATGTCAAAAACAAAACTCTTATAAAACCAGCCAACTCCATTAGGATAGCCAGAGTAAGGATAATGGGCATAGCAGAAGAGTGAGAGGGAGCTTATTCAAAAAAATAATAAAGGAAATATTTCCAAACCTGGGAAAGGAACTAAATATATTGAGTCAATGAAGAACACTTTGTCAGCTAAATGCAATAAGATCTACGCAAAGATAAATAGGTCTGACACTTTTAAGAGTTTAAGGTCAAAAATACACTGAAAGTGGGTAGGGAGAAAAGGTAGATAACTTATAAGGATATTGCCATGAGACTTTCAGGAGACAATTTGGCATAAACTCCACAAACAAGAAGAAACTGGAGACTAGAAGTTCATATTTATAATACTCAAAGATTAAAAACTTCCTATTAAGAATATTACCCTATAAGAAACACATGTCTTTTGCAGCAACATGGATGAGACTGGAAAAGATCATGCTTAGTGAAATAAGCCAGAAAGAAAAGGAAAAATAGCAGATGATTACTCTTATAGAAGGAATATAACAGAACAGGCGAGAAAATAATGATAATGATGAGCAGCTATATCCAGAGACATTTTGTGGGGATGGAATGAGGAATGGGATCAAACAACAGTGGGGGATGAAAATGCACTGGATTATGGTGATGGCACATGGGTGATTTGGTGATGGGAAGATCAAGGGGACTGCAACTGAGATGGAAAAATGCCTAAAATGATGTAAAAATAAACTATTATATATATATATATATATATATATATATATAAAGAAAACCGCAAAATACTCTCAATTATGAGGGAGCGTAAGGTGTTTACAAATAAAATTTGAAGGGATTTAACAACAGAAGACCTCCCTTACAAATGTTTGACATGACCCCACCCATATAAATCAAACAAAAATTTTGTATGATCAAGAAAATAAGTAGAACAGAGAGAGAGAGTGAGAGATGATGATGGTGATGATGGCTATAGCAATTACCTTTAATATAAATGAGCAGAACATACAAATCAAAATATAAAGAGTTTCTGGTTGGATCAGAACATAATGTCACAAAATGAGTATGTCTGGATCAGAACCAAAACACAAATTTCTGTTGTCTCCAGGATGCCCATTTAATTTACAGTGCTAATATGCACTCAAAGTAAAAGAGAGGGAAAAAAATCTTATAAAATCTCAAGAGTTATGAAAAGACATTTATTTAAGTTAAAATAGAATGAACTAATAGACTGTAATAATCAAAACAGTATGAAACTGGTATGAAAACAGACACATAGACCAATGGAATAGAACTGAAAGTTCATCAATAAGTACCATTAGATAGATAGCTAATCTATGACAAAGGAGTCAAGAGTCTTCATAAACCACTATCACATACCATATATATTAATGTGAAGTAAAGATTTGGATGTAAAACATGAAACCAGAGTACACATGAAGAAAACAGGAATAAGTAGTCCACTGCATTGACTTCAATGATATCTTTTAAGATTCATATCCAATGGATGCATGAAAAAATGCTCACCACTATTTATCACCAGGGAAGTGAAAATCAAAACTACAATGAATTAACATCTCATACATGCAAGAATAATTCATTTCAAAAAGACCAGAAATAGCTTAGGTTGTCCTTGAGGTTGTAGAACTCCATTACATTAGGGGGAATATGACTGATATGATACAGCCCCTATAAGTTTCTCAAAATATTAAAAACAGATACATGATTCACCAATTACATTCCAAAATAGCTACTAATTCAAAGCCTGTGTTCACTTCAGTCCTATTTACAACAACCTAGTTATGGAAAGAAAAACTTACGTGCTCAATGACAGATGAGTAGATTAGGAAGATGTGTTGTACATATAACACACACATATACATATTTATGTGTGCGTATTATGTATATGCTATAGATACATATTATTCAGGTATAAAAAAGGATGATTTTTTTGGGTCATTTTTGACCACATACATGGAACTGGAGGCTCCATACCAAGTTAGAAAGTGAAAAGGATATTAAATGGTGCCACGTAGTGGAATCTAGTGACACAAAACAAAAGATCACACAGAACCAAACCAATAACGAATTCTAGCAATGTGACTTCAGAATCAAGGCTATGAACTATGAGTGCCTTGGTGGTAGGTGAGGTGGTGACATTCACTTTTGGATCATATACAGGATGGTAAATCAATGTTACCCCAGTAAAAATTTAATAAAGCTCAGAAAAGGGAAGAAGGAAATAAAGTTAAACTGGTATTTTGAAAAAAGAGTTTACATAATTACTTTAAAATAAAAACAGAAAATATGTAACAACTACTAAAGCAGAACTTGATTAATATCCCAGAAAGAAACAGGTAAGACTCAAGTGAGTTGTAACCATAAGACTGTGGTAATTTTGATATTACTTTTACTAGAAAATTTATATTAAACTCTAGTATATACGATTAGCTCACCGTTAATGGTTATGACTCTCTTATTCCATTTGATATCAAATACTGATAAGAAGTACATTTTTGAAGATCAAGATGGGAAGATTTTCATTAGATAACGAGATACCAGAAAACTCAGGTGCTGGATATTATTTTATGCTACATAGGGTTATTGTCCCAAGAGAAATTTGATGACTTAAACATCAGTTGGATTTTAGAAATTACTCCAATATTTGTCCACATGAGACTCTTTGGCAACACTGTGAAGAGCTGGGCTACTTAAGAATGAATCTTTGCCATTTCTTACTTGAATGACATTCTGTACACCAATTTAATTGTTCTCAAAATGGGATTAATGCAGCACCATTTCTGAGAAGACACTTTAGAATAAATAAAAGACTGGTTTGTGGTCATAATATATTAATATAGCCATCCTATCATCCCTGCAATATGTTGACATGTTATATATAACCCCACCCAAAGTACAATTCTATACATGTGTGCAGTTAAAATAATAAAAATTTATCAATTTATAATCCTCCAAAAAGAGCACCTTATTTAATTCATACACATAATTTAAAAAGGTCTTCTATTTAATACTATTTCAAATTAGCACTTTCCTTACAACTTAAGACCTACATCTGTTATAGAAATTGCTAAGTGCATATATCAGCAGATAAAGAATAAAAAACATGAGAAAATAATGTTTTCTAAGATTTTTATGCTAGAATACTTGAACCTTGGTGCCCTACCATTTTGGTATTCTACATTGAAGACAACATTTTAAATATGTATGCATATTCTAAATGGTGCTCTTAAGGACATTTTAAGTAATTTTTAATTAAGACTTCATTTGTTAGAACAGTTGAAAGTTCATAGGAGAATTTGAGAGGTACAGAGAGCTCATAGTACTCAGGGCATTCTTACGTGAATAGCTTTCTCCTTAATTGATGCCTCACACCAAATGATAGATTTATTACAATTGATTAGGTCACTTTGGAATCACCTAGTGTTCATAGCTTATACTGTATTTCACTTTAAATTTTGTTCATTTTGTGGATTTTGTACATTTGTGGAATGTCAAACATATCCATCATCTGCTATCTCATAGAGTACTTTATAGTCCTAACAAATCCTGTGCTCTGCAAACTCATCCCTCCCTCTTCTACTTGCTGCTCAGCTCCATCTTTCTTGAGTGAGGCCTCCTGGAGCCTCCCTTTTCTATGAGGATCATGCTATTATAATGCAATATGGAGCAATTTTCTGTGCTTCTATAATGTGCAAGTTTGCTTCAAATAATGACTAAAATCTTCATCTGGCTATTAAAAATTCCTAACTTATTTAGCTTTTTGATTAATAGAAGATGGGGGGATGGAAACATATTTTTTTCATGATATAATATATTGAAAAAAATCAGAAACCATGTGTTATTATATTTGTTATTTTTTTATTTTTTTTAAGATTTATTTATTTGTACATACAGAACTGGGGTACAGGCCAGAGGCTCAGGGGCGGTGAGAGGCTTCACCAGAGAAAGAGTGGGGAGCAGAACAGACAGATCAACGAAGTACACTGCTGAGGGGAGCAGCGGGCGGGTCAGGAGAGGTCTGCCGCGCCATGTGGTCACCTCCAGGGCAGGCAGGAATCGAACTCATGCAGAAGTGGTTTTAGCTTCTCAGTGCAGTGCTTTAACCCGCTGCACCACCAGGGAGGGCCTATATTTGTTATTTTTAAGGATGTATTTTATTAATTTATGCATATAAGAACTTGGGTGTGGGCAGAGGTATGAGGGGGCAGTGAGAAGATTCCCCAGAAACAGAATGGGGAGCCGAACAGGAAGATTGACTGAAATACACTACTGAGAGGAGCAGCAGGTGAGACAGGAGAGAGGTCTGCTGCACCATGTGGGTCACCAACCTAGCCAGAGTTTGAACTCGTGTTAGAGTGGCTGCAGATAGCTCCATAATACTGCGACTTAACCCCTTGCACTACCAGGACAAACCCATAATTTTGTTCTTAAAAAATCTATTTGTACAGTAAAATAGAGAAAATATATAAATTTAAAATCACAGCAATTATTCTCTAAAGTAAGTGTAGGCAATAAAAGTCATTCCTCAGTAACAAAATACCTTAAGGTCCAACTTAAATGAAAATTATTTTATTCTATATATTTTATTTCCATTACTATTTTTCTTGTATGTGCATTTATGTTAGGAGTACAATTATTTTCTGTAACATTTGATTTAGGCAAATTTTTAAACCAGGAATTTAAACATTATTCAAGACTTAAATTCTGATATAAACAATTTAAAATATCCCTGCAGCTATTTTTACTGCCTTCCAGGGGCCTAAAGTTTACTTCCTTTCCAAAATTTTCTCTCCAGTCTTTGGCTGAAGTAACTCACAGAACAATTTAAGTTGATGAGAACTGCTTTTTAGACACCACTCTGGAGTATTTCTAGTCTCTCTTCATCTTTTCTCCCTTTCCCTCCCTCTTCTTCTAAGCTGTAAGTAATTGTTGGGTCTAAATGATTTTAAATCTGCAATATACAATGTGAAAATTACTAATTAATCACCTTAGACAAAGTAGAGAATAACCCATAATACACCTGGATCCTAGAAATACACAGGAAAACTATTGAGTCAATTGTCTCTAAGAGCCCCGTGATAGTTATTGTCACAATAATCTTAAATAGATTATCATTTGTTAGACACACGGCTAAGGTCTCAAATGTTAAGGTCTCAAAAAGCAGGAAAAGGAGGGCTCAGAACAGGGAAGGAAATAGCCCAAGGGACTATGGTGATGGCTCATGGGTGAGTTGGTGGTGGGCATTCTGTGGAGACTATACCTGAGAAGAGAAAGGAAACACTGTACAAAAATGAACAACGATGTAAAATATGTATAAACAAATAAATAATTAATTATATATACATATATACATATATGCATACATACATACATATATGCATACATACATATATGTATATATGTGTATATGTATATGTATATGTATATGTATATGTATATGTATATGTATATGTGTATGTGTATGTGTATGTGTATGTGTATGTGTATGTATATGTATATGTATATGTATATGCATATGTATGTATGAAAGCCAGGGTAGTACAATAGATTAAAGCACAGTACTGTCAATCCATCAATAGCTGCTTCCAAAAGAGTTTGATTCCTGCTGGGGAGGTGGCCTCTCCTGGAGACAGGACCTCTCCTCTGCTGCTCCCTACTTTGTCTCTGGTGAATCCTTTCACTGACTCAGCACCTCTGGCCTGTACCAAGTTATAGATATATAGATACATCTTTAAAAATATATAGGAAGATATTAATGATATAATGGAAAATAAACTTGCATTTGTAATGCCTTTCAGTTTTTATTATTAAAGTGGTAAAGTGAAACACCATATTACTTAGTTGAAATGCATGGATGGATCCCTGCAATGATGGAGGAGGGATGTAGTACAGGAAAAGAATGGAAACTGATGACTCTATGGCCCCAATACAGTGGGAAGCTAGGATGATAAGCAGGTAATGATATTACACACTCCATACAATACTCTCTCGGTGTGGATACAGGAAATTATGTAAAACAGGTATTTATTTCCTAGCCTATGGAAAGAAGAATTACAGAGACTGCCACAGAAAAGACCAGCACGCTTGTGAAGTCTAAATGTAGACTAGTTAATTAGAAAGGGAAAAATGATATAATAAGTTTACTTGAGTATAAGGAGCTCAATTATGTAAAAGGAATACTAAATGGTAGAGTCAGGTGCAGATTGCCTCATACCATTTTACCAACAGAGAAAATAGCTGACAATTTTATTCAGAAACATGAAAGCAATGAAATACATAAATAAATATAACTATATTTAATATCATACTGAACTGAAATCCATAAAATTTAATTTATTAAGCAGTTCCTAGACTTTACTTTTTGACCATTTACATTTAAATATGGTTCCATAAAACTAACAGTTAATTTACAAACTGAACATATTCCATTACAACATTCTATTACTGATTGACAAGCTTTAGAAAATTCATTTTATTTGCTATATCTAAACATGAGATATTAAAAAGAGTGTCATTATTATTATTTTTTTTTTTTAGTGTGGGCCCTCCATGGTGGCACAATGGTTTGTTAAAGCACAGCACTGTGAAGTTACCATTACCACTGCAGCATGACATTTTTTGTTTGTCTGTTTTAAATATTTATTTGTGCATACAGAAATGGGGTAAAGGCCAGAGGTGCAGGGGTGGTGAGAGGATTCACCAGAGACAGAGTGGGGAGCAGGACAGGCTGACTGATGAATACACTGCAGGGGGAGCAGTGGGCGAGTTAGGAGAGGTCTGCCATGCCATATGGTCACCTCCAGGGCAGGCAGGGATCAAACTCATGCTGAAGTGGCTTTAGCTTCTTAGTGCAGTGCTTAACCCGTTGCACCACACCAGGGAGGGCCAGAGCATGACTTTTATCCCTAGCCAGGGAGGTGATCCACATCGTGCAGAGGACCTGTCCTGACTAGCCTGCTGCTCCCCTCAGCAGTGTATTTCAGTGCATCTGCCTGTTCTGCTCCCCACTCTATCTCTGGTGAATCCTCTTCATCCTCCTCCCTATCCTTGCACATCTGGCCTGTACGCCAGTCCTGTATACATAAATAAATCTTAAAAAAAGTGAATATTAAAAATTGTCTTCCTTAAATAATTGGAAATGGAAGAGTAATAGATTAAAAATGCATTGATAGTCAATTTTTCAGAAAAAAAATAGATTTTTATAATGTCCTTAGAAATATCCTTTCCTCAACACTGAAAGATAACGTGTACCTCAATATTAAGCTTGATTTATTTTATAAACTATATGGTAGGACAGAATTCTAGGAGTGAATTAAAATGTGTTGATGTGAATTTGAGCAAGTTTTACAACTGTTTTATTCCATTTATCATAAGCACAGTAAGCTACACAAAAATAATGTGATTATATAATGTTGAGACATCTCCATATAAATTATATTTCATCAAATCATTTCAACATGTAAAGAACTTTTGTATGTATGTCAGAAAACTCTCCTCTGAAATATTTTTTTCTCCAATTTGGTGCAATCTATGAGTAACTCAAAATTATCCAGGCTCTTTGCAAGTTTGTTTGAACTTGCACAGGGAAGCTCATTCTCTGATAAGACCAGAATGTGGAGTACAGAAAAGAGATTAATAACTTAAGAGTCATGCAAATTATGTTATCAGTGTCATGCTCTGTTCAAAATCTTAATATGGACTGGATAATGCATCATAGAAGAAAATTACTATTTTTCATTAGGTGTGATATTGCCACTGTAACTATGAAATATAATCTTTTGAGATTATTTAATAAAATATTCATGGATGGCATTCAATACCCGGGGTTCACTCAAAAATGCTCTAGTTAAACCAAGGGGGAGATACAAAAATAGGTAAAATGTGCTGCTTATTGATGTTGAGTGATGGACTCACAGGGGATTATTACATACTTTTATGTATGGTGGAAAATGTTCACAATAAGAGCTAATAAAGAGAAAAAAGACTGACAGACATTTAAGAGAAGTTACATTTTGTGTTCTAATGAATTTTATCTTATTCTCCTAGTGTAGGGGTTATGAAACTTTGCTAAAATTTACTGAAGATCTTGCTGACAGCAGCTAGAAGACATGAAGCAGAGAGTGTGGTCCATCTCTAGTTGTCTGTATAGTTCTTTTTTATTACTTATATTTTAAAAATATTGAGATAATACTTTCTTTTCAAATTGGGGTGACAGTGAAAATATATACTTATATATTTCTGTTTCTCCTTACCCAACTCCCAACTCAAACATTTACCAAAAGCAATTCTAGATATATGGCAGGAGTCTGAATAACAATTAAAATTGCCATGATTGACATGATAAATTCATCTTAAGGGGAAGCAAATGGGTAAACATTTTCTTCATTGGAACTAAAATTTGACAATTATTAAAACTTGCATGTAACTAAACACTAAACATGTATGAATAGCACCTAGATTAAGTACTTTTGCAGGTGAGTATAAGTTCAATCTTTCTCATCTCTAAGGAAATTATATATTGCTTTTCACCTGCAAAAAATCATTTCAAAAATTACTCACTGATTAATGGCATGCACAGAAAAAATAATGATTTTAAAATGAAAGTAATAGCTTTCATTTTCTTTCAAATTTGGAGCATGAGACTAATTCACTTGCTTAATGTCCATTTGAAACATAAATAAACTTCTTTCCTGTCTCATGGGAAACTGTCCTAGTAATTTAGATGCTATGGGGAAGCACATTAACACTTTTCTTCAGACAATGATAGTATTTAACACACTGTTGTGAAAATTATGTCTACATATTTTTCTATCTGTTATAAGGCTATTACAGTAAACACTAGACATAATCCTGTTTATTGAGTCCCAATTTCATAACATTTTGAAGCAAACTAGAAAGAACCACCTCTTTTTAACTACTGTAATAACTGGGATTACAATGTGTATGTATTTTTGCTTTTCAAAAGTTCCCAATGACATATTTACTTTCTTTCTCTTTATATTTCAATAGCATGATGTCTACACTGCATTGAAAAAGTCTAACAAAAATAAAACATGTACTTTAAAACCACCTATTTCAATGCTGCAGACAATATACTGGCTGGAATGGTATATATTTGAACAGTCATAACTATGATATTAAAGGAGACAGACCATGCCAGATCTGTTGTTGATATAACCATAGGCTGGTAACACATTACTCAAGAACTGCAAACCTTCCATCATTACAGATTCGTGGAGGACAGATGTTTTCCATCAGAGTGATAGTATTTTTACTCTGCTTTCATTAAACTGTCATTTTTCAAACTGCTTCAATTTCAGGTTTCTTTTATCGCTTTGTTAGTTTTAATGCATCTCTCTGTACCTTAGATGACAGGGAGGTAACCCTGACTTTAATTGTGTACACTTGCCGAAGACTGGGTCATACATGCTACAGTAGCCCTCTCTGGAATTGGATCTAACAGTGAAATGAAAGTAAAATTCAGGCAAGCAGCAGCATAAAGATTACTAGTTATTCATGGCTTGGAGACTGAGAAGTATTATGTATGTATTAAAATGCCTTGAGGTGAAGCACTTATGCAGCTCACACTGGAAGGATCAATAAATTTAATATATTAGTGAAGTTGAAAATATTGTTTACTTAACAAGAAATAGATGTAAGACAGAAATAAAATAGATACTCAAAACTAACAGCCATCTGGCCACCTCAGAAAACCACCTAGATACAATTGAACTAATGACCCATTTTCAAAGTCAATCCTTAATGTAGAAGTATAATGGTGGCCATTATAAAATTTTTGATATTAAATGACAATATTTACTTGAATGTCCTTATCTACATGTCTTACTTTTTACTTATTTTGTTTTGTTTGCAAGACTTATGAGGTACAACTATTAGAACATTATTTCAAACATAGGCTTAAAGGTGGGTTTTATTTCTAAGCCATAATTTGTCAGAATGGTGGCTATATAGCATACTACCTACTAGAGTCAACTAGTGAGAGAACATGATATATAAGCTCATTCAACTTTTGTCCTGATTTTCTCCACACCTTTGTGAGATAAGACCAGACATGAAAATTCACACAATGCTGTTTTAGAATTAAATGAAAATGTCCTGCATTTGGGTTCTGGCTATACATATTTAAGAAAATTATAATTTAAGAAAATTATAAAGATAAAAGTTAAGACTATTTTTAAATGCTGAAACTCTGCAGTTAGAATTTCTAAAATTAATACAAGGATACTAAATTACATTCTTGATCACTGTGAAGAGTATATATATTCTAGGTAATGACTTCACAGTGATCATGTATATAAATATATACACATATATTTAGTGATGTTCCTCTTTTTCTTGCAAAAATTTTTTTGGAATATCATTACAATAATGAGTGTAAGCTGTAAATTTATTTTCTGATTTTCAGTAATAAATTTATATTCCATTAAAAATAACAGACAATAAATTAGAGGGTAGTTACTACAAAATGAATAGAACTCTGAAAATAATTTGTTAAGTTATAGTTGATTCTCATGAATGCTTGTTTCCAAAAGCAAACAAACTTTTGTGATTCTTGGAACTAGACAAATAATTAAAAAAGCAATCTCGGGTCCTCCCTGGTGTCACTGTGGGTTAAAGCACAACACTAAGAACCACTTCCACATGAGTTCGATCCCGCTGTTCTGGAGATGGTCCACATGGCACCGCAGACCTCTCCTGACCTGCCCGTTGCTCCCCTCAGCAGTATACTTTGTCAATCAATCTGCCTGTTCTGCTCCCCACTGTCTCTAGTGAATCCTCTCACCAGCCCTGCACTTCTTGCCTGTACCCCAGTTCTGTATGCACAAATGAATAAATCTTAAAAAAAAAAAAAAAGTAATCTCTAGGGGGAAAAATGCATCGTCCTTCATATTTGCAAATACACATCCATAATACAAAGTTTAATTAGCCAAACTCAATAATTCACAAGTTAGTAAAAGAATGATCGTGGAAAATCACAGTCTAAGTACATGGACAGTATGTTCGAATATATTTATCAATGGATTTGATTTAGATTATAATTAAAAAGATTACATACTTTTTACATTATCATTTCACTAAACTATGAACTATGAACCTAAATGGTTCATAGTTGAGTGTCTGTTAAAGAACCCCCTAATTGTGGAGTGCACTGTATATATATATATATATATATATATATATATATATATATATATATATATATACACACACATTAGGTAAAGATTAAGTTAGAAAATACTGTACCCTTCTCTATTAATTTGCTGTTGTTCAGTTGATGTTGGTTTACAATACTGCTAGAGGACCCCCCCTTTCAGCTGACGCTAGAGCCCCACCCACACCAACAAAACACCCACACTCATTTCCCAGGGTTGGTTCTTTTAAATTATGCTTTATGCAAAACAATTAAACTGAACAAGATGTACCTCAATAGAATAAAAATCATATAATATAAACTCACATCAATTTCTTACTGAAAGCTTTTTATCTAAAATCAGGACTACGAAAAGGATACCTATTCTCACTACTACTGTTCAATATATGTTGTAACAAGAGCAATTAGACAAGAAAAAAAATATATATATATACACCACATGTAAATTAGAAAGGATATACATTATATATATCTATATCTATATCTATATCTATATCTATATAATTCCTAAGGAAGATTTGGTATTTATGTATAATGAATACTATTCAGCCATAAACAGTAAATTAAACCATTACTAGAAATAATAAGCAAATTATATAAACTGACAGGTTATAAAACTAATAAAGATAAATCTAGTGTCTATACAAAAATATGATATAGCATAACTATATACTAGGAAAATAATAAAATTTACAATTGCTTGGAAAATAACTTAAAAACCTAAAATACATTATAAGAAGTGAAAAACCTGTATTGAAGATTATAAGACATTGTTGAAATAAATTGAATACACAGTGGCAAAAAGAATTCTATACTATTGGACTAGAAGAATTAACGGACCTAAATTAACTATGCTACCTAAAGCAGTTTCAGATACAGATAGCTATACAGAGTCATTGCAATTCCCATTAAACAGTTTGGTATTGAAATGAACACAATCACACAGATAAATAGAAAAGTATTAAGAGCCCAGATATAAAACAATACACAGAGGGAGATCTCATTTACAACAATGGAGACAAAAACTTATTATGAGAGCAAGACAAGTCTCTTCAATAAATGTTACCAAGAAGATTGAACAGCCACATATAAACTAATTAAACTGAAGCATTATGCAACATCATATAGAAATGTTAACTGAATGTGGACTAAGTATCTGAATAGCAATGCTAAAACCATAAAATACAGAGAAAAAAATATAGGTGATTTTCTCTTTGATGTCAGTCTTTAGATGTATCTGGAACTTAACTCCAATGACAAGGGGAAAGCAAAAAATAGCAAATTAGGCTACATCAAAATAAAAACCTTATTCACAGTGAAAACAAAACAAAAGCTATCCTACTGAATGGGAGAACATTTTTGTCTTTCATTGGTACACTCAGGGTTTAACATCCAAAAATATGCAAAGAACTCATAAAGCTCAACAACAAAATTGATTAAAAAACTAGACTAGTACCTGAATAAACAATTATCAAAACAAAGATACAGATGGACAATAAGTATATAAAAATATATCTGTCATCATTTTTATGTGACAAATACATCATAACAATGACATGTAATCTCAAATCTGTGAGAATGTCTACTATCAAAAAAAAAAAAAAAAAGAACCATGTATTGGAGAGGCTATGGAGAATACAGGGAAGCCTAATTCATTGTTGGTGGGATTATAAACTGGTGCAGCCATTATGAAAGCAGCACACAGATTCACAAAATTTAGGATAGAAATTTCATAAATTCCAATTACCTTATTGTATATATTTACTTAAAATTATAAAAACACTAATTCAAAGAGATATATGCATCTCTGTGTTATAGGCAACACTATAATAGCCAATGACTAGAAACAACCGAAAGTTTCCATCAACTGATGAATAGACCATAACTACAGATAATGCTTAGTAAAATAAGCCACATAGAGAAAGAATAACATTGTATGATTTCACTTATATGTTACATACAAAGGAAATAAAAAATATATAAACAAAATAAAACAAGCTTTTAAACTAAAAATTCAGTTAGTGTTTACTAGAAGGGAAAAAGGGAAGGAGTTGGGTAAACTGGGCAAAGGGAGACCATGTTATAATGAACAATATATTTGGACATTCAGAGGTGAATTTAATGTAGTAGAACTCATTGAATAGCAATGAGCCTACTTGAGCTTACTTGAAAAAAAGAAAATATACATATCTAACAATTTTAATTTCCATGAAAATAGTTTAGGCAGGCATTGGGGTTAACTCAGTGCTATCATGATGTAGCTGATAAAGCTATCTCTGCCTACAGCCTGAGCTCTGCAACCATGGAACTGACACACATGACACAGTCCACCTCTCCTGTCTCACCTGGTGCTCCCCTCAGCAGTGTATTTTACCTGTTCTGCTCCCTACTCTGTCTCTGGTGAATCCTCTCACTCTTGCAGCTCTGACCTGCACCCCAGTTCTTGTCTGCATAACTAAATAAAAATAAATCTTTTTAAAAAAGAAAATATTTTAGTCAGCATCTTGTAAAAGAAACCCCGTCATTTTTTTCATCAAAAGTTAAAACTAGAATTAGCACCTCAAGTATCTCCAATATTACTTAAAGAGAAAATTGAATACTGTTAGCATATAAGACAAAAGTAACAAAATTTTAATTATTTTCTAGTTCTTGTAGTTTATCCTGTCTCAAACTGTTATATGCTTTTTATAAAGAACTCAATAATACTATCCATTACAAATTATATTATTAAATTTCACTCTAGCAAACATAAAATATGTATTTCTGTCTTTTCTTAATATTCATCTCCAGTTATGATATACATAATTCTTCTCATCCTAAATGCTAGATTTAGATGAATTTCTTTATCATCTCTTTGTTAGTCTATCTGAAAATTATGCACTTACAATCTATTTATAAAATGTGATAGCCATGATCATTTATCTCCTTTAAATTTTATGGCAATGCACTAATAAATGGAAACTTTGCCTATATCTAAATGAAATATTTTAAAAAATACTTACATGTAAATCTTGTGAATAAGCCACATTCTTTGTATTTTGTGGATGTATGCAGTACACATGTAGGATATGTTATAACCTGAACATTATTTTATACTGTCACAAGCACATAATTGACAACAAACCCTAGAGAATAAAACAAACTTAAATCTTGATGAAAGAATAACTATGGAATAGAGTTTAAAGGTGCCCTCTCCTTTCTCTTTCAAGTTAAGACCCCAGAAATAGGGCAGATTAAACCTATCAGAAAAGTATCTTAAAAACATGATGAAAACTAACATCTCATATATCTCATGTCAAATTATCATCCAAGGAAGTCTGATTACTCAGCCACCGGCATTACTGAAGGTAGGTGACCAAAGAGCCAGTGGCGATGGCAAAGTTGATAGCAGCTGCTATCGTCACTGCCACCCACTGCTTCTGAGTCAGGAAGAGTCTGAGGAATGTAAGAATTTTGGAAACATATAACTTTAGAACTACTGCACAGATGTGGGGAAGACCCATTACCTCAACCCCACCAAAACCTGTAGACAATGGGCAGACCTTGAACCCTTGAGAACTGTAACTGCCTGGAATGCTGGGAAGTGACTCCTTTTTATGTTTCCCAAAAGAAAGCAAGGAAACTGTTCACAAAAATCAACCCTTGACCCACACCAGGCTCAGTTATCGATCTATATGATTTGAAGGAAACTCACATTTATGTTTAGTATGTCTACCAGTTTTCTCTTAACTTGTGTAAGTCATGCTCCTATAACAGAAGAAAATCTATGCCTATGAAAGAGACTTCTAATATATTTATAAAGAATTGTTAGATAAAAGTACAGGATGTGGGGCCCTCCCTGGTGGCAGAGCAGGTTAAAGCTAAAGCCACTTCAGCATGAGTTCCATCCCTACCCTGAAGGTGACCTACATGGCACGGCAGACCTCTCCTGATCCGCCCCCTGATCCCTTCAGCGGTATACTTTGTCCATCTGCCTGTTCTGCTCCCCATTTTGTCTCTGGTGAATCCTCTCACTACCCCTGCACCTCTGCTTTGTATGCACAAATAAATCTTAAAAAAAAAAAATACAGGTTGTGTAGTTAAATTAAAAGTCCTGATAAATGTTGGATATGTTAGTATATTACACAGAATATATTATATTTAAATTATTCAATTTTAACCAAATTATTCCATTTATAAAATTTGGTAATGCTACAATAATCCATCTTTTGAAAGGCTAATAAATGAGCTACCCCTACTGCTTAAGAGTAGTTAGGGTGTTTAGGAGGTGCCATTTTCTGGTGTCACATAATCTAGCTACATAATAAATGCAACTCAGCTTCTCTATCATTTAAAACTTATCCTTTACTTAATGGAAATAGAAAATGTATTATACATTGACCAACTTTATACACTATTATCAGAAATGTTTCTAGAGTGGTAGAGTTAAATGTTCCAACGCTTTTATTCTTGCCTCGTTTTTTCATTCTTATAGGTGATGTATTAAAGTACATGCTTTTTTAGATCTTATTTCTGAGACTATAACCAGAAGGATCATTTGCATCTGCCAGCCCCTCTGTTTTGCCTTCTCCATATCATGCCCACATTTATTGTCTCTGTTCTGTGCCACAAAGACGTACTCTGGTAAAATAAAACTGGGTGGTAGAACACAAACGATGCTGTCTGTAAGCTAAGCCGGCATTACATTAAATAATGGGGAATTTGCAAGTGGTAGAACCCTAGATGATATGGTCCCAAACCTCATTTCATGATAAAAAAAGAAGAATTTAATCCAAATTGAATCATCCTCCTTAGAAAATGAGACTCTGAATAAGCAGGAACAAAGGACAGTCAGAGGGTCTTGGGTATTGTTGCTGCCAAGGATAAAATTTCTGCTCCAGGCCATATTCATTTCACTAGTTAAGTGCTACTTGAACTAATAGCAATTTCTTAGGTGAAAAGAATTTTGATCTTTTTCTTATTTTTTCCATTATGGAACTTTGGCAGTTCATCAACTGGCATATCTTACCACATTGTGCTGAAATGTTTCAAAGGTTTTGCACAGAATATGGAGGGATGCTTTTGTCTATAAAATAACCCATCAATTCAGACTGGTATTATTTTTTTTTTTTTTCAAAAGAAATGTAGTTGATTACTTGGCATCAGTCCTTCATCATAGATACTACCGAAAAAAAGGAGTGTGAAAAAAAGCTGAAGGACAAGAAGCCCGTGGGGAAATAACGAAGTATAAGTGCTGCAGAGAGCAGCCAGAAA
Source organism: Condylura cristata (assembly GCF_000260355.1). Lineage (NCBI taxonomy): Eukaryota > Metazoa > Chordata > Mammalia > Eulipotyphla > Talpidae > Condylura > Condylura cristata. The sequence goes on along the minus strand of NW_004567108.1, from coordinate 57,306,060 downwards.
TGGAATAATATTTCTTCTGTGAGGACCTCAGTAATAACAACCCATGAGTGATGAGACTTATTGCAAATGGCAAGAATGCTGTGGGAGAAGAATAAAAAAAAAAAAAAAAAACCCTACGATGAAGGATGTAGTTTCACATGCCCTATCTCCTTCCCTTTCTTCACAGATCATTTGAGCTCCCTTTTCATTATTCCTTTTTCCAAACAACAATAAATATTCATGGAAGGCCAACTCTGTGCCAAGGACTAAAAGGGGCAGCTATGGAAAAGATGGCATCTGGTCTTAGACACAAATTTGTTGGAAGTAAAAAAATAAAAATTTAGAAATATCAATCATGTGTGACTATATGGGGATCCCTACAAATGCAGAAATAATTTTAATGAGGATGAACAGTTCTTTAATGAGGCTAGATATGGAAAAGGTAAATTGCAAATAAATCAATCAAAACAATATATAAAAAATAATCGATTGTTAAGAAGACTTGCTCTTTACAAGCTTTTGCTTTTACTACACTCAAACTGGAAAATTCTATGTTGTGACAGGATTCTGAGTAGCCTGGCAGATCTTCCACAGGAATATGGGCATTGTATGAATGTAAGAAGTAGGAAGCAAATATGGGTAACTATGGTAAGTGATTCATTTCAGGACATTTTTTTTTTTTTTCACTGTGGTGATAAAATAGGTAATAGGAAAGGAAGCTAAAGATAACTGTATTAATTATTTATTATAATTATCTAAGTGAAAGACTGAAAACTCAAATACAAAACTACAACATAGACTATGGGAGGCAGATTCACTTAGGAAATAATTGACAGGATTTGGGGATGAATTAAACTAGGGAGATGACAAACATTCTAAAATTTTGCTCTTGTGGGAATAAGTATATTTTGAGTCATTGGATAGAGATTATGACAGATGGAGGAGGAAAGTAAATGTTAGATTCTGAATCTAAAAGTGAAAGATTTTAGAATCACAATCATCCTCTACTCAATATATATTTACCACAAATTTAGCTCCATACACTCCATAGAGAGAAAATTATAATTTTAGAACGTCAACTAATTGACACTATCATGAATTAAAAATTTTTAAACAGGTATACAGCCTTGATAATTCTACAAATTTTAAATAGTTTCATATTTCAGTTACTAGCGTTATGTGGTTAATTAGTATAACAACTTTGTAGTTCTGAGTATACTCAGTATAGTGGAATATTTAGGGAACAGTATGAATTCTGTCCTTAAGTGAGCGATTAAACTTTATTAATACCTGAATAGCATATTTCAAGTCAACCAATTAATCTATTACTAAATAAATATAAATTTAATCATGTAGAAAAGAAACTCTAACCTGTTTTAAATACCCATTCAGTTTTATATTCAACTGATCATAATAATTCAAGTGTTTGAAATTTGTAACATAAAAATGGCTTCATAAACATTATGTATTTTAAAATTATTTGACACTGTTTATCTTAAAATTACAGTGAAGGATTATTAGTGCTTTGGTGATATGTGTTATGTGAAAATACACAATGAAGAGTTGTTAACTTATACCCCTAAACCATATGTGGTGTTGTAAACCAGCATTATCTCAATAAAAATAATTTAATTACACTATAAAAATTTAAAAAAATATTTTGTTAATCTCACATGAACTGTGGTTCTACTAATCCTAAGTGGCTTGTTCAGCCACCTTTATTGTTCCTGCAGTCCTATTTTCCTATACAAGGTCAGAACTGTCTGGTTAGTCATAGCTAAACCTTACAAGGTGCCTTTCAAATCAATCAAGAGCAGAAATCCTTGATCACCTGGGAAGGGTGTAGATTGTGAGTTATGATGAGGACAGCCTGGGGGTCTGAAGACCAATGTATGACAAGGAACCCCAGAATTTGATCAGTAGAATGCTTGTTGATGAGATTAGAACCACGGCCCAGGGTCTGGGGTATGTTTTCAATTACATTTGGTCATAAAACAGATAAAAAAATTATCTGGTCAGCAAATTCATGCCCCCCCCTTCCTGACCCAAGCCCTAGATAACAAACACATTCTTTAGTTTCACCCATATTTTTCTCCTTGTCATCCTACTCTGTGTAACTGATGCAGTATGACTATTCCATCAATAAAAAAGGCCAGGCTTTTGCTTGTTCAACAGCATCCTGTGTTATGTAGCCTGTTCCACAGCTCTCATTTCTTTATTAGTGTGGTGATGTTCTACACAATAATGAAGTAGGTATGAACTAGATAGTACTCTTTATAATATTTGTGGGCTTTTTTAAAAAATATTTAAAATACTATGATCAGAGAGATGACTTATAATTTTATCAAGGCTCACCCCACGTTAGGTAATGGAGTGATAGCCCAAACCTTGGCCAGGCCATTCCACACCATGGATTTCTGATAGCTATCCTGGATAGTTCATGACTACAAATATTTGTTGAATCTGCATGTTATTTCTTCACATAAAGACTTTGCAAAAGGAAATGCAGTAAGAATTTATTAAAAATCAGACTATAAAGACATCCCTGGCAGAAGAATATCTAATATAAGCAAGATAAATGCAATATAGGGGACAAGAAATACAGTTTGGAATTATTATTTAGATTTGTATTAGAGACTCCAAATACAACCTCTTGTCATATTACAGTGGGGACAAAAGTCAATCTTATATTAAGATATAACTAAATGAATAAACGGTGTCAGAACCAACTATTTCAATGTTTTGTGAAGATAAATCTGTTTTCAAACAAAACCTTACATGAAATTCTGGACATAAGCTATACTAAATTTGAGATACCTTGGTATACAAGCAGGAACAAGAAAACAAGCATATATATATATATATATTTTATTTTAAAATGTGACTATTATAATATCTTTTATGTAACAAAGATCCCTAAAAAGTAAAAATGCTTTGTTCAGAAAATAATAAATATATGCAACAGATATGATAGGACATAGTTACTTAACACAGTGACATGATGAAATTATAGGAGAAAAAAAGCAGCTATAAAAAACACAAATAGATTATATGCTGAATGAGAAGTCACAAGCAAAATGTGTATTTATGAAAGAGTATTCAACATGATAAATGAAATTCAAACTAGAACCATTGTAGAATAAATATTCTTATCAAATTAACAACCACTGAAAAGATATATAAAGTACCAAATGAATATGAAAGAACAGGTACTCATATACACTTCAGGGGAGAAAACAAGTTTCTTTTTCCTTTGCCAGGGCAACTGGGTAATTTGATTTAGTAATTATTTTTCAAGTTTATCATATATACATGTTCTTACTGTGGACAAATGCTTCTAACCATTAAATGATTATTCCCTATGAAAAAATCCAGGAAACCACATATCTATTTGACTATATGAATCCCTTCTGTTTGTATAATCACATTCATCAAAACATAAAAACAAGATGAATTTTAAAGAAAAGCCAAGTTCATAAATTTCATAAATACTTGTTTTGAAAATTCAATCATCTACCTAAGCTTTATATATATATATAAACACCATGTTAGTTTATCTGTGCAGTTATACTTTTAAGGGAACATAAAAAAATGTTGAAGCAGCAATTTTCATATATTAGCTACTGATACACACTGAATTTTTATCAACTTATATATCATAATAAAATGAAATAATGACTAATTTTAATGATTATAAATAAGTAAAGGTGGAGTGAATATGACTTAACTAATTTCAGGTGTTCTATATTAAGAAAAACAGCAATTGAAATACAGGTGTATCTACTTTGATTGTTTTGATCACAAATAGTGTTGATCCTAAGCAACCATCGAATGTGGAGAAAGGCCAAGTTTTCTTCATCTTGAATAAATGCATAGATTTTAGTTTTGGCCTCTTGAAATCTACTCAGAAAATAGAGCTGAAATGACTTCTTTACTTGTAAATTCACCTGTACTGTGAAGTACCCTTATGTTCGCCTAGAATGTTTATTAACAATTACATGGATTCCAGCAATAATTTCATTTGCTAAGGACTCACTAATAATGCCATGCCTGAGAGACTACCCAAACATGGCCTCAGGCTGTCTACACTAGAGAGGAGGTATGAAAATTTCTTCTTCTCCTTTTAAAACATTATCCATCAGGGGAAAACTAAATCTGCTTTCTACGAAAGAAAGTATAGCTCTCTCCTTCCCTCCCTCCCAACAGGTTCTTCGTCTAATATGGGGAGGAGGGGGGAAGAGATAGGGCATTTTAACCTGTCCCCCATTGATCTTCCTAATGGATTATACAGGGATAAGTCCCATCCATTTACTAAGGGTCATAAAACAACTTTGTGAAGCAAGGAAACAGATTCAGTCCTCCAGATCTTTTTCAGTGCTGGGGACAATGTGGTAAAGTGGAAAGAAAATGCAAAACTTCTTGGTACAATGAAGATAAGTATCTAGCCCTTTCATGTATGCAACAATTACTGTAAAAACAAATCAGTTTTCAAATATTAAAGCATAGGCTAAAGTAATTTAGAACTATTTTATGTAACAACAGTAAGATTAGCTACCCTGCACCAGTAACACTCATAAGTGTCAAAACTTGTCAGTAGCCTAGCAGCCTTGTAGTTTTATTTGTTTGTTTTTAGCAACCATTCTACCTATATGTGGTGTTGGCTTTATTCCCCAATGGATCTGACTTCTGTCTTTGATTGCACCAAACTTCATCTTCTCTCTAGAAAGTGCAATTAGAATAGCTAGTTGTGGTGATTCACTATTAACAAGGGGATAAATCTGGCCCTTCCAGGAAGCAATTATCACCAGCAGTAGCTATATACTCTTGTTTAAGAGCTAATCATTCAAATTTAAGTTTCTTTTTTTTTATTTTTTATTTTATTTTTTTTTTAAGATTTCTTGATCTATGCAATCAGAAGGGAGGTACATGCCAGAAGAGCTAGGGCGGTGAAAGGCTTCATCAGAGACAGACTAGGGAACAGAACAAGGCAGATCAATGGAGTACACTGCTGAGGGGAGCAGAGGATCTGCTGTGCCATGTGGGCCACCTCCCTGACCAGGGGATCAAACTTTCCTGAAGTAGCCTTGGCTAGCTAACTTCATAGTGCTATGTTTTACCCACTGGGCTACCAGCAAGGCCTAAAGTTCTAACTTTCTTTACAATAGATCATAATGATGTTTGTAAATTATTGTAAACTAAGCCAAAATGAAATGAAAATCAGACACCCACCCATTGCCTAGGTGCTAAAAAAATAATAATAATAATAATAATTGTTTCTTACTTTCTACTTTCAACCCATTCTGATGCATTTAAAATTTATCACTTCTGGGGCCCTTCCTGGTGGTGCAGCGGGTTAAAGTGCAGCACTAAGAATCAAAAGCCAGTTCCACATGAGTTCGATCCCCATCTGCC
>NW_004567108.1:57275330-57299269 GCF_000260355.1 Condylura cristata | reverse complement strand
GTTAATTTGTTAAGCTTCACACCCTGGATTCATGTATGAGTCAGTCCTTCAGTATTCTATTACATTTGGTCCATCAAAGAATTTATTTTTGGAAAAGGCTTCAAATACACTGGAATTTAAAAATGAGTAATTTTTCAATTCTCTCTATATATTATCTCTTTGCAACATATTCAGGTCACAAGTAAATAGGAGACTTCAGTATTAGTACAATTAAGTACTAATGAGATAGAAGAACCTTCCTTAAAACTGAAGGGCAAGAATATGACTGATCCTCAGAAAGTAATGTGTAATGTGTCAAGATCTTAGGTTCAAGAGAAATTTAGAAGTTATCACCTCTGTCTATTTGGCTTCTTTGTAGCTCTGTTCTATTTCTCTTTTTGCATTGTACATTTTTTCCCCCTCAAACACTTGAAAACTAAAAAAAAACTGGCCCTCCCTAGTGGTGCAGCAGGTTAAAACACAGCACTAAGAAGTTAAAGCCCCTTTAGCATGAGTTCCATCACCACCCAAGAGGTAATCAACATGGCACAGCAGACCTCTCCTGACCCACCCGCTACTCCCCTCAGTAGTGTACTTTGTCAGTTGGCCTGTTCTGCTCTCTGCTCTGTCTCTGGTGAATCCTCTCACCACCCCTGCAACTATGGCCTGTACCCACTTCTGTATTCATAAATAAATGAACCTTAAAAAAAACCTTAGGCAGAATTTACAAAACATTATTTATTTCTATTAAAAAATAGAAAAGTAGAACTTAGAGGCTGTGGCTTCAGCTGGCTGTATAAAAGCTTCACAACCCATATATTGTGCTGATTAGAAGTAAAACTCTTGAAACCAAATTAGAAATCAAAATACTAATGAAGGGCTCTGAAAAGTAAGCATGACTGGTGAGGAGAGAGGCACCTTGGGCAAGTGGAGCACAGAAGAGCTCAGTTCCCCGTTAGTCCCCACTTTGTTCAGTTTTGACTGGAGTCTGGTTCCAATCACAGTCATACAGTATCATGGAAACTGATAAGGCAGATAAAGCATAAATAGAAACCCTATTGTCTGGGCATAGGAGTTGTGGGATCTTTGTGGCAACTGAAAACACACAGTCATGGGGGCCTCCCTGGCGTCACTACCAAGCTAGCTGCAGCCACTTCAGCACCAGTTTCAATCCCCAGCCAGGGAGGTGACCAACATGATGTGCACACATGGCATACCCTACCTGCAGCTCCCCTCAGCACTGTATTTCTGTTCTCCAATTTGTCTGGTGAATCCTCTCAATCCCCACACACACCACCCCTGGCCTACATCCCTGCTCTTGTATGCATAATTAAAATACATCTTTAGAAAAATACAAACTGGGACTAAAATCTGCACCATTGCTCAGAGGTCAGCTACAACTTGACTGATTTTAGTTTACAATCGTGTCCCATGTCAAGCTCCTAGTGATCCAGAATCATCAGAGTACAATTTTTGTAGTCCATTCACAGACCTACATTTCTTTTCTCAGTCCAATCAACAAATCTTTCTTCCTTGTTATCAAAGGCACTTCATATCTCTAAATATTATAATTGTATAAGTCTGTGTTACCTCAATAACATACACATAAAGAAAAAAAAATACAAGATTTAAACTTACCTTCTTTCTTCCATCTTGAACCCACTTGTTGTGCAAGCGACAGGCAAGGTAAGTTCACCACAGACTTTGGCAGGTGAACAGAGTCCAGACCCTTAGTGAGATTTTACAGTATTTTAATGTTGGCCTGGGCACCAGCTTCTCAGCACACCAGGCAAGGAGGCTGGCAGCAAGGCGGCAGGTACCCGCCAGACAGCAGGACTGGGAAGCAGGCAGGCAACCAAACCTCCCAGCAAACTGTGGATCTTCGGGTTCCTTCTTTCTTTCTTGTTTAAGATTATTTACGCATACAGAACCTGGGTAGGGGCAGTGAGAGGATTCACCAAAGACAGTGGGGAGCAGAACAGGCAGATCCATGAAGAACACTGCTGAGGGAAGCAGCGGGCGAGTCAGGAGAGGTCTGCTGCGCCATGTGGATAGCCTCCTGAGCCTGGATAGCCTGGATGGAAAGTTCACTGAAAGGAATGCTGCTACTTTTCAGTACTGAGCTTTAACCCTTTGCGCCACCAGGAAGGCCTCTTCGGGCTCGTTCTTTGACTTCTCCCTCAGCTCCTGTTGCTTCTCCTCAGACTGGTCTTCCTCATCGGCTCCCAGCTCCCACCACTGCCTTTATCGTGCTCCCCGAGACACAGGTGTGAGTATTTACGCATGCGCATGCCCAGCTCACTTACTTGGCCCTGGTGTCTAGAATCACCAGAGGCGAGCAAGACCACAGGTGCGAGTCATAGGGCCTTAAAAAATCCTGTTTAACTCATTTAACTTATGATACCCTTTCTGAACATTACTTCTTGTTTTTTTTTTTCTGTTCTTCCTCTAAAAACTTTTCGAAGTTTATTAAGCCTGCATTCTAAAATTTTCTCATGATATTTCCTGAGCCCACTATAGTCAGACTTTTTAAGGCCATATTTTATTTTCCACTGCAGAACCTTTTCTTACTAAGGTCCTCATGTGCGTTTGTATTGATAAATTGAATAGTAAATTCTGCCTACTATATGAAGCATTTGACAGAGCTGATATCCTTAAAGCAGTTTTTTTTCTTTTCTTTTTTTTTTTTTTAACTTGAGAGCTGGGATAATGCACTTGTCTTGTTCTACTTTAGCATCATCACTGGATAATTCACTTTTTTTTTTTAAGTTTCTTTTTCCTTAACTTGCATTCTCACTTCAGTTTGCAATCTTCTGGGTGATTTCATGTAGTCTCATAGATATAACTGCATTCATATTGTGAGGACACCTAAATTATTATTTAAATTTAAATCACTCTCTGAACTCTAGAGACTTGAAAACATCTCCCTAGTTATCATTTACAATTGGATGTTTATTAGGCCTCTCAAGATTAAGAGTCCAAAGTGAAATCATGAACATTTCCCAAGACAACTTGTTCTCTAAATTTGTCCTCATTTTAGTAAAATGACAATCATTCCTTTTAGATATTCAGCAGAAAGACAAAGACCTGTAGCCATCCCTGACTAATCTGTTAGCAAACATAGTAGGGATATGATTTTCCATAGTAGGACATCTTATCATTTCCTTTTGCTTTGTGTCATTTATGTTTCACTTACTAACACTATCACTATAGTTTTTGTTTGTTTTTAAATCAGGCACTTACATTATTCATAACAATAAAATTACTCTGGTACATAAAAGTTGGATCATAATATTATCATCTAAGGTTACCTCCTAATATGCTCCTACTTAATTACTCACACTTATTTCCTTGATTTTTGTCATTTACACAAGGCATATTTCTATCTTAGGGCTTTATCACTGTACACATGACTTACACCTGCACCTCTATGCATAGTTTTCAATCTACTATAGCATTTGAGTTTCATTAAGAGCAAGGATTTTTGTTTATTTTTAATCATTGCAATTTAGTGTCTACATGGTGTCAGTTTCAGAGTTAGTATTAATTAAATAAAACTGAATGGATGAGTTATCTCTTTTTCTGATGAAATGATTAGCTATGACTGTAGGAATGCACTGTGATATGAACCCATAAACAATGGGCTCGGTTCAATCTCCACCTCAGTCCTAGTGTATCTTCAACTTAAATGCTATTTATTCAATTCTCATATACAATTAATTTGTTTGTCTATTTAATTTGTTTTCTGTGTGTGTGTAAATACCAGTTAGGAAGAATGTATGGATGTATTAGTTTATATGATAGGTCATAAAAGTATCAATTATTATATATAAGTAAACATAATTATTTCACACTGGCTCAATGATTCCTGCTTGTTACCTGTTTTATCTACTAAAATATGGGAAATTAGTTTCACAGTTATGAAGCCAGAACTTCCATTGCCACTAGAGCACTTAAAGTATTATTAAACAAACATAATATACTGAACCACTTGGATCATGTTTGAGTTATTATAAAGCATATCCCTGAGTCCAAATCTAGATTGGCATTGAAAAATCTCTTCAGCTGAAAACATTCACTTTGTACAAGCAACTTATGCCACTGTTACATTTATCTAAAAACAACTGGATTATAAAATAAATAAATAAATAATAACACTAACACTTTCTTAGGAACTCAGGTACTAGGGATGTAAATAATATTTAAGATTTTTTCCCATAGGAAAATTAAGTATTTTACTGTTAAGTACTAAGTTTCAAATGAAGCTGGAGCAGTACTTGACTTTCTTCACACATTCTTTCTTCTAAAATAATAATTTCATCTGATTTGGAGTTCTACAGTTTAAAATCTAACTACTTCTCATTAATATTCTGTTTATACACCAGCATTCAGGAAATTTACTCATAGTCAACAAAATTTATAAATTAGAATAAGATTTCTCTATCATAATACTTCAGTGATACTTATCAGGTTTTATATTATTTCCAGACACTGATAAGAGTCTTAAAATAATGTAGATGTCTCTTGTAGGAGAACTTTGAGCACTAGGCAAGTGATATCATTAAAGTCTCACACATATGGTAATTTCCCTTTTAATATTTATAATTATTCTTGGGAAAAAGCACAATTTAAAAATAAGTATTACCAATCAAGTGTAAAGCTTATTATTAGTTAATGCCCCAAAAGTTCAGGTATAGCAAAGAAAAAAAAGTATGTGACTAAAACAGTATTATATAATTAACAATACCTGAATGAATCAGAAAATTAATATCTAATATAAACATGCCAGTCCTTACCTGCTAAACTAAACATAAGTTTAGAGAAATGTTCTATGCAGCATCAGAATTATGAAATGGAATAGAGTATTCTAAGGTTATCTGATCTGTTATTGCATACTTTCTTTTTTTTAAAGATTTATTTATTTATTTTTGCATACAGAACTGGGGTACAGGCCAGGGGTGCCAGGGTGGTGAGAAGATTCACCAGAGACAGAGTGAGGAGCAGAACAGGCAGATTAACAAGGTACACTGATAGGCGAGCAGCGGGCAGGCCATGCCATGTGGGTCACCTCCCTAGCTTGGGACTGAACTCCTGCTGAAGTGGCTGGAGCTAGCTTCACAGTGCTGTGCTTTAACCCGTTGTGCAACCAGGGAGGGCCCTGCTATTGCATACTTTCTAATAAGTATTTTCATTTCCATGCTTCTTTCTATACCTCTCACAGATTCTGAAAGCTCTAATTTAAGGTTCATGAGATTTCATATATAGATACCCATGAAATTTGCACAAGACACTGAGTTACTTTGTTTGAATATTAATAACAAATGAAAGAATGTTTTCATGTCAAATAAATAGTAGCTATACAATAGGATTTTTGTTCAACAGAAGTAAAAGAAAAGCTCTCTAATATTGATTTCTGTTTCTTGGTACACAAGTTGTATTTCAAGTCTGTGAAATATGGGACAGAATGTTTGATTTTCTTCTGTCATCTTCTCTAAAATACACAGGTGATATGTTTCTATCATGATTATGCAAAACTAAAAAAGGGAATACCTCCTAAAACAATAATCAGCATAAAGGTAGATTGTTTTAATAAAGTATGATGAGAGAATGATGGTTAGTCACTGGAAGCTTACCCACATGTAAATATCCAAAATATTTTACTCATAATATTTGCAAAGCCAGTGAAAAACTCTTAGCAGCACTTTTTTTTATTAAACCTAGGGAAGAATTAAGGTTTAAAATTTCAGGACAAAGTCTGATAGTGTGGAGGAAAGGAGTGAAACTCATTTCTTGAAGAGTGAAGAAGTTGAATATCTACAGCATACAGGAAGAACTCCTACCTGATTGTAATGTACACCTTAGGTAAAACTGCTAATCTTACCATTTCTATATGATTGAAAAGTAAAGTATTTAGTTTCTACCAATGATACTTCTAATTCAGTCATAGTCTAGAAGCTGGTATCAGACATACTTGCTCATTATAAGTCAATCAAAAAAGTAGGAAGTTTCATTATGGTTAATTTGACAATATTTGAGAATCCCATCCCCTATACTAATTTCTGACTTTATTTTTAGTGTAAGACTTTGACAAAAATAAAATATCAGTATGGATGTACATGTAATACATTTAACTTGCTTTCTTATTTATAGCAATCAGGAATTTTTAAGTTTCAAACAAGTTTTCAAAATATAAACCCTTTTCCTGTTTACTGCTTGGCCAGCTGTGATCAGGTTGACCAAATGTTGGCCAGCATATAATTTGTGTAATTCTATCACTTGTAGGTTAAAGTGTTTCCTAAGAAATATGTAAAAGACAATTATTATTATTACTTAGAATTTGTGAACCTGTGATTAACATCATATGTCATTCTGTTGAAGAACACAAGACTTGACTAGGATCACTAGGATAAGTATACTGACTTAGTTTGGTTCTGTTTCTTCACTTGTAAAAAGTGACTTAATTTTTAAAGAATCTTAGAATTTTAGAATCTTAGAATTTTAAAGAATCTTAGAATCTTAGAATTTTTAAAGAATTTTAAAGTAGGACTATGGAAGCCTTGGTAGTGGATGTGGAATGGTGACAAGCATCTGAGGAAGTATGATAACTGATCTGTGGATGACATATGGTCTTGTAAACCAATGTTACCTCAGTAAAACATGCCAAAAATCTTTTAAAAATTGCTAGTTGCTAGTCAATAAAGATAGAACCAGATATATATTGGTTGTAATAGAAAAATATTTCCAAACAATGTAGTTAATCTATTAATCAAAATACAATAAAACATTTTCAAAATAAGGAGAAAATAAAAATGGTTTAATATATTTAGAATCAGAAAAATATGAAAATTGAACTTACATGAGAGACATGTAAATATAACTATTTGAAGTTTATAACTACATAGATATGTTCACCAGTTGCCTGTATCAACAGAGGAAAGGATTAGTGATTTAAAAGAAAGATCAACAGATCTTTCAGATCAACTGAATCATGGATAAATAATGGGAGAGGGTGGAACAGAAGAAATAAGTGCAATAGCTCAAAGTATTTGAAATATACATAACTTGGATAACAGTAAATAAGCAGCAGGTAAAGAGGTAATTATTTAATAAAATGTGTTAAGAATTTTCTAAATGTAATGAAAATATAAAACCAGTATCAATCAATCCAATGAATTTGAAGCTGGATACCTAGCAAGAAAATTACAGGGAAGTAACTACTGAAATTGATATAAAAACAAGTATGAATAGATACTCAAAGAAGGCAAAGGATTGAAACGTTACTTTAGAAGAGTCATTGACATATTACTTTTCAACAAAAACTATAAAAGAAGAATAATGTGCCAATAAAATCTGACCCAACAATAAAGGCAAAACCTTTGCATTCAAAATCAAAGACAAAATGGAAGTGTAAGAAGGGAGGAACTGAGTAAATTTGTCTTCAAGAGAAGTGAACAATAAAAAAACAACAAAAGTAGGTAATACTGAATGGGAACCAGACCAAATAAAAACAGGCTGAAATAGATTGAAGATATCTAAAAACTGTAATTAAGTTGATAAATAATTAGAAATCATTGTGGAATTTACACATTTATAATACATAACATAACAATAGAAAAAATGTGAAAGGGAATTGAAAGGAATTAAGTAAGAATAATAAAGGCACAGAGTGATAAATTGGATCTGAAAACAACACTCACTTTTCTTTTTTTCTCCAGATTTATTTGAATTTCAAAAATAAGCTAATGAGTATCTGATAAATAATACTACAAGTAAAGGATATTTAATTAAATAAATAATAATATACACAAAGGCCGTAAAAGCCATATTTATGTGAGATAATGTTCACTTCCAGCTAGAAAATATTATAAGATAGAAGGACAGACATATAGTTATTAAGGAATCAATGTATTAGAAAGACATAACACTAATCAATATATATGCACCAAATGAATGAGCATTAAATATGTACACCAACTATTAACAAACCTAAAAATATTCAATAAAATATGAATAAATTAAACTTATTCTAGGTATGCAATACTACTTCAACATATGCAAATCAATCATTGACATTCACTATTTTTGTGTTCACAAAAATGTAACATAAAAATCACATGATCATTCTAAGAGAAGTCAAAAAAATCTTGACAGAGGTCAAGATTTGAGCATTTACAATACAAACATACAATAAAAAGAGGATAAATGAAACTTATCTATACATTACCAAAAAAGACAAGCCAAAAGCCAATATCAAACTTAATGATGAAAACTGAAAGTATTCTCACTAAGATCAGAAACGAGACAAATCTTTTGACTATTGTTACTATAGTTGGACTTAGTGTTGGAAGTCCTAGCCAAGTGAGTTAGGACAGAAAAAGATAAAAAAGGAATACAAAGTGGAAAAGAAGAGGTCTAATCCTCATATTCAGAGAATTCTAAATTGAAACAATGTATCAATAGAAGGAAAATAAGCCTATTTACAATCACATCAAAAAAGAATGAGATACTTGGGAGTAAACTTGACAAAGAAGATTAAAAAGCTATACATTGCTTTACACTGAAACTATATGACTCTGTTAAAGAGACACAAAGAAATAGAAAAAAAATGTTCTATATTGTATGAATAAATCTTTACAATAGCTTTATTACCTAAAGTGATTTACAGATTCAATGTGATAATTATCAAAATGTCAATGACTTCTTTTCAAGGAAATTGGCACCGGTGGGCTTAGTAGAGGGTAAGTGAAATATATGCACATATGGAGGAACAAAAATGTAACTCCACAATTCAAATAAAAAATAATTTAAAATATTTTGTTACTTAGGTATCATTCTTACATTTGTTTTTAAAATTTAAAAGTATATATATTTATGTACATATGATATATATGATATATGATATATATATGTATTATATCACCCTTCATTTTTGTACAATGCATGATTTCCCCATGAAAGTCTCACCACCAGGGCCCTCCCTGGTGGTGTAAGGAGTTAAAGCACAGCACTATGAAGCTATAGCAGCCACTGCAGCACAAGTTTGATCTCTGGCCAGGGAGGCAACCCACATAGTGTGGCAGACCTCTCCCGACCCACCTGCTGCTCACCTCAGCAGTGTACTTTGTTGGTCTGCCTGTTCTGCTCCCACTCTACCTCTGGTGACTCCTTTCATCCCTTGCACCTCTGACTTCTACCCCAGTTCTGTATGCATAAATAAATAAATCTTTAAAAAAGAAAAGTCTCACCACCAAGTCACCTGTGCACCATCACCATACAACACTGTATCATTTCAGAGTGCAGGTTATAATCTCATCAATATATATTACCTCAAATATATTCCTTGAAAATTCAATACTATTACAACATAAGACCTGAGTAATACTATATTTGAAACTTTACTTTTAATAGTTTTAAATTGTTAATACAATATAAATTAGTGTTAAGTAGTAAAGAACTTGATCAGATTCCACTGATTCATTTTTCAAAATATTGAAGAACAAAATATACTGTTAGGAAATATCTTCCATAGAATGGACAAACAAGTACCATTGCATCCCCCTCATTTTAAGTTACTAGTGTAAAGCTGACACCAGAATATAACAAAGACATTAGAAGAAAGGACAATTAGAGATATGATATTCCCATGAACATTGACACAAAATATTAAAACAAAAGGCTGAATATCTAATTCAGTGATATGTAAAATGGCTGGTGCCTGACAATAAAATAGAATTACTGGGGAAATCCTCTCCATACAATTCATTATAATAAACGAATAAAATATAAAATCAAAGGAGTCAGATAAATCATTTGCTAAAATTCAATAGCACTTCATGTTTGAAGTATACATTCCTATGAAACTGAGAATTAAATATTTTTATAATAATAAATTAATCAAGAAAATCTACCAAAAGTATATATATTCAGCATGGCACTGAAGACTAAAAGAAAATGAAGGTGGTGAGGGACTAATAAACCATGCTAGAGGGCTCTGGGTAATGGGTTAACAGCACCTGAATGGAGAGACCTATAAATCACAAGTGTTGTAAACTAATGTCACCTCAATTTAAAAAAAAAAAAAGTGTATAAGCAAATAAATGAGCTAAATAAAACAAAAATAAAGGTTTATATCATACAATAAAATAAGTAATTAGCAGAAAAGAACCACAGAGTGGGTGTGAATAAGTCAGGATACAAGGATCATTGTAATGCTGAGGTATAGTTAACTTTTAGTAAAGAACTCAATGCAATGTTGATTTATAATGATGCACACCTGAAACATAATGTTACAATGTAGTGATACTTAAATAATAAAACATTATACAGCCTAGAAAAAGGTGTCAGATTTCTTCAACAGAAGTAACTGAAGTAATTTCTCTGGAGGCCCAAAGGTTAAATTCTCAGTAATATTAAGCTATGACTGGCTTGAGTTCTATCCAGGCCAGGAAGATGACCCACATGGCATGACAGAGCTCTCCTGTCTCACCCACTGCTCCCCTCAGCAGTGTATTTCAGTAGATCTGCCTGTTCTGCTCTCTACTCTGGTGAATCCTCTCATTCCCTGTATGTCTAGCCTGCCCCCCACATCTTATAGTCATAAATAAATAAAATAAACATTAAAAAATGTAACTGGGGGCCCTTCCTGGTGGTGCAGCAGGTTAAAGCACAACACTAAGAAGCTAAAAGCTACTTCAGCATGAGTTCGATACCCATCTTGAAGGTGACCCACATGATGAGGCAGACCTCTCCTGACACACCCACTGCCCCCCTCAGCTGTGTACTCTGTCAGTTGGCCTGTTCTACTCCCCACTCTGTCTCCGGTGAATCCTCTCACTGCCCCTGCACCTCTGGCCTATACCCAGTTCTGTATGTGTAAATAAATAAATAAACAAATATATATATATATAAAGTAACTGGAATAGTAACTCATAAACATTCAAAGATCTTTTTTTTTTATATTTTGTATATATTCTAGCATTACGTATGTCCATATTTAAGAAAAATATTAATAGTAAACTGTGATATGGTGTATGTGTTAATACATAAGTGAACAAAATTTAGAAATAATCTCTGGCCTAGTGTGTATTTTTCATCTACATTTATTTAAATTTAATTTTAAAGTATATGACATTTAAAAGAACGTATTTTAATAAATAAATCCATTGGTGTGAACTACAACAGAGATGCTAAATATAGGTATCTATCTCTATCTATAGTTTCACAAAGTAAAGCTAAAATGAAAGCTCCAAATTAAAGATATTTTCTTAAAGAATGTGCTATTTTTCAGTTTATCATTGTTATTCCATCTTTATAATAATATAAAATAACAAGATAAGATGATTAAGCTAAGCAACACTTTATTTAATCAAATATTTCTCTATAAATCTTTCATTAATTCTGTTCTAAGTGCATAAATTAGTCATTAAGGCATTTTTATTGATGAAGCTCCATTTTTTAAAAAATGATTAACATTCTTCAAACTGAAGAACCAAGTAAAAAGTAGAAATGCACCATACAGTAGATTTTGAATTACATTCTGCCAAGATCCTTCATTTTAATTATTCAATGCAATAATTTATATAATTCATTATTAGGTTAACCTTTAATGCATTTAACACATTAGTACCTATTTGTTTTAGAAAAGCTATATATAGTTTGGGTCCTCCCTGGTGGTACAAGTGGTTAAAGCACAGCACTGTGAAGCTATCCATAGCCACTGCAACAGGCATTTGATTCCAGCCAGAGAAGTGACCCGCATGGTGTGGCAGACTTCTCCTAACCCACCCATTGTTTCCCTCACCAGTATATCTCAATGTATCAGCCTGTTCTGCACCCCACTCTGTCTCTAGGGAATCCTCTCATCCCCTTGCACTTCTAGCCTGCACCCAGTTCTTGTATGCATAAATAAATAAATCAGGAATTCCCTTTAGATGTCACTTATATGATGTTTGTTAAATATTGATTTGTTCATGAGTGAAACAGAGAGATCTTGTCTCCTCTGAGCAAATTCTGGATATAATCTTCACATTTTGCTTTTATGTAAGAGCTATAGAAGCTTTGTGTCAACAGAAACTTTTGTAGAAATAGAAGTAATCTAATAATGGTTTCTCTGCTCCATAGTGAAAATTTCTTTGAGAAAGTCCTCAGAACTACTCAGAATGCTATGATAATGAAGGTAATCTTGGGAATATGAAGCATTAGTGAGGTTTCCAATGCATCAAAAACAAAAGGAACAGGATGAGCCTAATTAGTCATGGTTTTAGATTCTTCTCTTCATACAGTTGTCAGATTGTACAAGTCAACAAAGAAAATAATAAATCTCCACTTTATTTATGCTCATATAAACATTTTGAATTATTTCATAGATCATGTGAACTATCTAAGCCCCCCATTTACAATATATCATATAACAGAGTCTTGGGAAAATAGTGTACAAATTGTACAATGTAGTGCAAGTTATAATGGTTTCAAATATTAAACTTCGCATGCATTTCTCTTTCACTGGGATTTTTTACCTTAAAATGGACTGGACTTTTTGTACTTAGAAGAAGGTATAGAACACACTTTACTGCAGAGAGTAATCATCACTGAATAGAAAATAGAATTCTTTTATTATCCCAAAGATAATATAAAGTGAGATAATATAAAGTGAGTAACATTCTGTTACTGTCTGAAAATTTCCTTTATAGGTATATCATTTATTTTGCTTATAAATATGTAATTTATTAATTTTGAAATTCATATTAAATTTTAAAAACAAAGCTGAAAATACTTCATCATAATCAAAATAATTCTACAAAGAATGTAAATGTTATTGACCTGTAATAGAACTATACTTTAAATAGTATTTAGTCCATTTTTTTGTATAGTTACCCAATGCAAACAGTCAATGGATGATCTATTAATAAAAAAATAGGCAGCAAATAAATGTTTTAGAACTTTGACTTTATAGCAGAACCTGAAATCATCTGGAGACTCAAATAAAAGTGACCCCTCTTGATCCCTCTTAATTTTTTTAGTGTTATTCACCTTAGCCCTACTGAGACTTTTTCCACCCAGCCTTCAGTTTTAGTCCCTGTGCTAATTTATTTTTAAATCCTTCTATATATAATGAAGCCCCAGAGATATTAGGACTACTCAAGACCTGTTTAAAGATGGATCTTGCTGGATAGCTGTCAGAACTGATAGGTTTCAATTGCTAAAATGTCTGAAATAAAAGCTAAATAAATGCTTACATATAAAGTGGTATTTTTTTGGATGTCTAAAAAAGTGCCTTCTCTTCATTCATGCTGCTAGGTTTGGTGTGTCATCTGTCTCATTCTTATTAAAGCTGCACACATACTCAGTGAAATTCTGAGGAAACTATCACTTAAGACAGAGAAGAACCAATGTGTAATTTAGCAATACTAATGAAATACACAACAGCCATTTTTTATAGGCTGTACATATTATATTGAGTTTTATTGGAGAAAGGATGTGCACTATATGTGTGCGTGTGTGTGTGTATATATATATACATGTATATATGTATATATATGTATATATATATGCATATATAAGTGGGTTGTTTTCAAAAATTTATTTTATTTATTTAGGCCTACAAGAGTTGGGGTGTAAGTGGTCTTGGATTGTAGCAATGTTGGTTTGTAGGAAATGTTGAAGAAACTAGAACAACTTTAAAGGTAAGAGACCCTTGAGATCTAGGATGAACAGTTACCCAAATAGCAAAACATTTGTTACCTTCCATCCCATATGTACTCCCAGACTGAGAAAGTTTGAAAGGATAAACTTTACTAAAGAAACACAGCCTCATTCCAACTCTGTCTCTATTTTAGTCAAATTTCTGTCAATTGCCTGAATACTGTATATATTTTTTTGAATATCCTTTCTCCACTCTCTATGTGTCACCAATATGTATCACAGTGTCACCAATATCACTTTATCCTGTTCGAAATTTAAAACTAAATACCATTTATGCAAATGAATTAGTCATTTAACATTTTATAGATGACATAGAGAAAAAGTCTTATTATATACACAGAACCTTTAATAAAGTTCCCATATCCTTGCTTCACACAATTCTATCCAAAGATTGTCTCCTCTTCATCTAACCTACACTTACACAGTGCCTTGCCACCATGCCCTCCTGTACCGTCAATTCCCTTCTTTCCTTCCATCGCTCTCAATCACCTGCCTTTCTGATTACCACAATCTCTTGGTGTTTCTCTCACTGTAAAGGAGAGACATAAAGCATTCTCCATGGATTTTCACTGACTTTTCTTTTACATTAATTTTTAGTGAGTATGTTATAATACAATGCAAATATTTCATCTTCTTTACATAAGAAACAGGTGTGTTTATTTCCTAGTAGCACACATTGTAGTATCTGTACCAAATATCCATGTATTTAGTAGTATCTATCAATACACTTAAAAATGACTTGTTATTTCATAGCAGTACAACTCGAAATGGCCTACCCTTAATGATAAATACAATTTATTCTGGCACACACTGCACTGGAATTACATGTGTGCTGCATAAAGCTTCCCCCTGTGGTGTACTATTTAGTAAAGCTATTTCTTAGAAAAATGTATATATTTTTGAGAACTTGAATCTTCATGGAGAATAGTACATTAAATTGGAACATGCCTATAGCTATGTATATAAAAGGTGGGAACAATGGAAAAAGTACAGAGAGGAGGCTCCACTTTCTGGAATCATATCCTGGTGATTCTGCCCCCTGGACCTTCCTACAATATTCCATCTACCAGATGAATCTGGGCTTATGATGTTGTTCTTTAAACGCTTTCTTTGAACAGCTCTTCCTTTTCCTCTTTCATGATGTGACCTTTTATAACCTTTCTAGGAAGGGCTAAATAAATGAAAAGTTTTTCATTTCTTCTTTGGTCTGCAAAAATAGCTTTTGTTGATGATGAAAAGTGCAACCTTCCAAATTTTTCATTTTTCCATGAAGCAAAGGTTTACTTTCTGAAGGTTTCACAAGTACTATGTTTCCTATATATAGCCTCCCTCTGGATGTAAAAAATCGGGTGGCAATTTAAGTCCAGGCCTTGTATGCTTCTCCATAATTTGGACACATAAGCAATGTAAGACTTACTTATTTGGATCAATCATTTTATTTTATCAGATAAAATTACTCTTAATTATATCTCCAATTGTATACCATTTTTTTGGTGAAAAAGACCGATGGTACAGTTCAGAAAATCATTCAAACCTAGCCTTCAGAATGAAAAACCTAGCAGCTGTAAATTAAAGAACATTTTTTAAAACGTGTTAACTATACCTACAATTTATTGAAACATCTTTTATGTTTAAAATAACTGATGCTCAATAATACATTCTCCACCAGTGATATAATTATATATAACAGTGAGCTTTTCAAGTAGATTTTCTTTCTAAATTATCAAGAGAAACCACTAAATAGGTTTGTATCCCAATCATGTGTTGTAATTTCACATATATATTCACCATTTTCTCAAATATCATTGGAAGTGTGGAGTCTGAAGAGAGGGAAAATAATAATATAAATGAGTCTTTTCATTTTGATCTTTAAAAATAAAACTTTTAATGTATTTAATATATTGTTCATTCATCATCAGTTGCTAATGTTCATCTTTAAAATGATGGGCTGTTGTTAAAGCAAATGAAACTATCATTTGTTTGAAATAAACTCATACAAATGTGGAAAAGTTCATAATTGTTATAAATTGTGCATATAGTCATAAATCTATTTATAATGGATGTTTCAGCTAAGTGTTTAACAAGTACTTTTATAATCCATTCTAAGCACAACTATTTGTGCCCTTATAAGTTAAGGATAATTAGCACATTAATTCATTACACTGTTTATCCTTCAATTATAAAGGCAAATAAAATGCTGTACATGTTCTGCTTGAATAGATTTGCAGCCTTTGCAAGTGTTATCTGACCTTA
Source organism: Condylura cristata (assembly GCF_000260355.1). Classification (NCBI taxonomy): domain Eukaryota; kingdom Metazoa; phylum Chordata; class Mammalia; order Eulipotyphla; family Talpidae; genus Condylura; species Condylura cristata. The sequence goes on along the minus strand of NW_004567108.1, from coordinate 57,283,336 downwards.
GTTTCCTTGTACAATTTCTAGAAGTACAAAGGAAGTAGGCACAGACCATACACAGTCAGGTATAATGTAGCAAGCACAAATGCCCATTATTATTGCCAGAAAAGCAGGTGCATCAGCAGAACCACCCATACCTCTGCTGCCCACCATTGTCTACATACACCTTCCAGGGCTATCAGGCATTCCTGCTGGATGCAACTTGGGCTGATGGTAACCAGTTGCAAGGAGTGGGGAACACGGAGAGTTCAACTTTCTAGTCATCACACTGAAGGCATTCTGGGTTGGTTGAGGAGCAGGTGGGAAATGAGCTAGTGACCAGACACTACACAAGAAACATTTGTGACTCAAGAAGAGTTAAATAAACATTAACTTTGTTTATGTCTTATCCACATATGGAGATTGATTATTTTCCCACAATGTTCTGAAATTTCACAATTCTTACTTACACTTTTGTCAAATCATTATATTGAGAGCCAGAAAATATATGGGGGAGGAAAAAAAAACATTTTAATATACTAGAAAAATAAAATATATTTACTTTAAGAAATAAATTTAGAATATTTAAAACAAAAATATTTATTTTACTCCCTATTTTTGATCAGGCTAATTGTTTCCTTTTTGCTGAGCTTATGAGTTCCTATGTACTTTGAATATCAGTCCTGTGTCAGATATATTAAATGCAAATATTTTCTCCCATTCAGTGGGGTGCCTGTGTTTTGCTAACAGTTTATTTCATTGTTAAGGAGCTTTTTTATTTGATGGAATACCACTTGTTTATATTTGCTTTTGCTAATCTTGTCATTGGGTATGACTTTCCAAGGAAACTTTTCCAAAGAAGACTTAAGCACATGTTCATCATCTCTTATCATCAGGGAAAAGCAAAGCAAAATCAGCGTGAGAATGGCCCACATCTAAAACACAAGAAATAGCAAATGTTGCCAAGGATGTAGAGAAAAATGAGCACTCATACTCTGTTGGTGATAATGTAAACTGGTTCAGGCCCTATGGAAAACAACATAGAAACTTCTTAGAATATTAAAAATGTATCTAAACATGTGACCCTAGAAAGCTACTGGAAAAGTACAAAACATTAATTCAAAGGGATATATGCACTTCTATGTATAATTATTGCAGCCATACTTACACCTAGCTAAGTTATGTAGATAACCAGTTTCAACAACAGATAATAAAATATGGGGTATATCTATCTCTCCATCTACCACAGATCAACTGTGTTAAAACTTGTGGTCAGAACCTCTTGGGTAACACAGGGATAAAAGTCTCAGCTCTATCAAGCTATTAGCCTCTGAAGCAGGAGTTTGGTCCCCAAACATGAAGCCAACCCATATAGCCAGAAGACCTCTCCTATATTGCTTACTGCTTCCCTCAGCAGTGTATTGCAGTAGATCTGCCTGTTCTGCTCCCCATTGTCTCAGGCAAATCCTCTCACATCCTGCACCTCTAGCCTGCACCTCAGTACTTGTATGCAAAAATAAAAATAAATCTTTTAAAAAATAAATAAATTTGTGGTCAGATGACAATTACCTCATATCCAGTTAAATGTATTGTTATTTATTTTCAAAGAAGATCGTTAAAATTATTGGGTAATATATGGGACTTATTCATGAATTTAAAAATTCAATAACACATTGTATTTTCTTTACTGTCCTACTAACTAGAACAGTTTTGTCCTCAGGGTCTACTTGAAGAGTGAACATTCACATTTGTTTTAATTCACAATCTTAGCTAAGGTGTCAGACTAGTATTTTAAGGCAAATTAAAATAGTTACAGATTTTAATATGACATCCCAGTGGAAACATGTATTATAATTCAGGCTTTCAGGCCTTTGTCAAACACACACACACACACACACACACACACACACATAAATTAATTTTGTATGATTTTCAGTTCTAGTCAGAGCCTTTGTCCCGAGGGCTTGTTAATCTTGTATCCCATTCCTGCCCTGTTACAATTTAAAGATTGTCACAAGAAGGATAAATTTCATGCCATTTTCTGTTCTCATTACAATCTTCAGATTGTTATGAGAATGGATTAATTTTGCTCAATTTTCTGCCCTCGTTACACACTGTTATGAGAATGGATTAATTTTATGACATTTTCTTCTTTCATTATAATCTTTGTTATGGGAATGAGAATATGTAATGAGAATGAAAGCATATCAAGCATTAAAAGGTCTGTGAGAGCTCATGACAAAGATTGTAACATGAAGAGAAAACGGCACCCAATCCATTCTTGTGACAATTTTAAGATTGCCAAGCGAACCCAGAGTGACACTGCATTTATCCACTCTGAAGACAAAAATTGTTCAGAAAATGGGAATGAGAGCAAAATTAATCAGTTCTTCTGACAATCTTGAGATTGCACTTAAGCTAGCAGTATTTTTTTTCTGTGATACAGTACTTACATGAAAACATGTGCCTTGCAATTACATGCTATTTATTGGAGAATTCTGTTTTCATATATAACTTTCTTTTATTTTTGAAATCCATTCTTCTCTCTTGCTGTTTCCTCCCTTTACCTTCTCCCTTTCTTAACTGTGACATGTATATAGCATATATTTCCAAAATATTATATTAAATAAAAATTATCACTTACAGTGCCAATACAAGAAAAATAAAATATAGTTGCGATAATATGAGACAATATCAATTAGCTATTTTTTCAAATACCAACTATTGGATTCATTTCTTTCCCTGTTCCTAAGAAAGAAAACTTATCTTTCTTTTTAAGATTTATTTATTTGTGCATACAGAACTGGGGAACAGGCCAGAGGTACAGGGGTGGTGACAAGATTCACCAGAAACAGAGTGGGGAGCAGGACAGGCCGACTGCTGCTGAGGGGAACAGCGGGTGGGCCTGGAGTGGTCTGCTGGGTCACTTCTGGGGTGGGGTTCGGGGATCGGACTCATCCTGAAAAGGTTTCAACTTCTTAGTTCTGAGGGCCTGAAAACTTTTTTTTGAGATTTATTAATATATGCATAGTGAACGGAATTTCAGGTCAGAGGTATAGGGCGGTGAGAGGATTCAGCAGAGATAGAGTGGGGAGCAGAACAGGCAGATCCATGAAGTACACTGCTGAGGAGAGCAGCAAGGAAGAGACGAGAGGTCTGTTGCACTATGTGGATACCTCCAGGGCCAGAATCAAACTGGCACTGAAGCAGTTGTGGCTTCTTTGGGTGCTGCGCTTTAGCCCATTGTGCCGTCAAGGAGGGCCCAAGAAAACTTAACTTTGCTTTTGCAGAAAATAATAGTCAAAATAAATGAAATCATCCTAAGCCTACAGATAAATACTATTGTAACTGTTTTATCTGTTAAGAACTCACTCACTTTAATAGCTTTTCTTAAAATGAAAATGGGTACATTTACTATTGTGTCTGAATAACATTAGTGTTGCCATATCATGAGGAATAACCCAAATGTTCGAATGTATCTCTGGTTTCTTTTTCATTTTATTAGAAAATCCATAATGAACTTTTTTTTTTTTGCTTTTGCAAACTATCTTCATTTGAAAATCCCTGTTATAAAACAAACACAAATAATTAAATATCTATACATATCTACATATCTATATATCTATATCTATATATATACACATATATATTTATATATCTTTGATTTTTAACCATATATGTATATATATGCATGATGTTGGGCTATATTTTCAATATGGAATGGCACTGAAAAAAATAGCCAATTTGGCATAATCATATTGACTATGACACTTCAATATTATTGAATACCTTTATGACAAAAATGAATGAAGATAATATTCAAGGATATCATACAGTTTCCTAAACAGGGCTGGATAAGTAATTGGACAGCATTTTATGTCTTGACTCTTCTGTCTGTTAATCAAGGCTGTAAAGTTCTCACAGAATCCTGAGATCCGTAGGCTATGTCTTCATTTCAAAACATCTGTTCGTTGTTAACATATAACACCACCACTGAAATTGATGTATAATGAGTAGCTGAAAAATAAATGCTTAACATTGATCAAAATTTGATCTATTTTCATGATTTCATGAACTATCCCTGACCATATGCCAAAATGATCTTTCTATGTGTTTTTGATGAATAAGTTTCATTTTCATTATCAGTAGAACTTTAATGATTTCCATTATCAATTAACTTCGCCTTATTATTTTATTCTTTTTCTTTGCATGACATAAAATCCTTAACCCTGTTTTTCTCTTAATGTGAACTTTCATTGTTTACAAATTTAATATTTATTTATACACATGTTTATGTGTAATTTGATTTTAAGCAATATTCTCTGGTACATTACCTGAGACCAGGTGCCTGAAACAATGACAGCAGGAAGGGCTGGAATCCTACAAGTAAAGGGTAGGTGTTAGAGATGAAGCTCCAGGGCATGGACGGAGATAATTGCACAAAGTAATGAACAGAAGGAGGCTAAGGGCCCCTTAACACTGAAAGCCTAGAAACTGGCTGACTGCCGTGAATGGGACACCCAGTCTTGTGACAGTATTTACTGTACAGAACGTGGATCGTATAAACCACATCCTCTTTGCCCATAGTCAGAGCCATAATGAAATCTACTTCATACATTCCAACTACTATAAAAGCTTGTTTTCCATTCTTGACTTTACTTTCATTATATAAATTAAAAAAAAAAATCCTTATCACATTAACTCATAGTTTAGCCAATATTTCCATATAGTTAACACTGCACTGACTTAATTGGTTTTTGCTTCTTCTGTAGAAGGAAATGCCTTTAATTTTAATCTGTTACCATCTAAGAGAAATGGCACATTCTCATCTTCTTTTACTCTTAAAATATGATCCTTGAAGTCAGCTGTGGATACAAAAGGTTCCACTCCTGTGATAGAAAGGACACAATGAGAACCACCTCCAATCTGAAAGCAGTGGATTTTAATAGCAGATACTCCTCCTGCCCACCTGAGTTAGATTAAAAAAACAAACAAACAAACAAAACAAAAACAAAAACAATATCAATATCAATACACTTTAAATGCATCTGAGGAAAAAAAAAGGAGAATTAATTATCTGGCAGTGATGTTATTGAAACTAATTATGGAGACGTAGGTGAAGCACTAAAAATATGAGCTGGGGAGAAGCTGCTATGGTGTATGTGCTCTGTGAGAGAAGCTAGCTGTATCAGCCCCCACATACAATAGACCTAATACAGTATTTCACTCTGATTAACTCAGTCCTTTGGCCTAAGTGTTTTTCTGCTACAAAGACTAAGAATTAGTCTAACTTAGTGTTGAGGCTCTATTAAAGCCATGCATTCCATTCTTGCTAGAATGATCTATTTACACTGCAAACTTTAACTAATCTTTCTTTTAGTTGGGGGTATTCATCATTCAGCAAATAAAAATAGAGCATCTTCACTGGACACTTAAGGTCTTCAGTGACTGGCCCTCGTCTGTGTCCAGTGCTCCTTCATTGCACTCTCTGTCTCAAGCCTTTAGCCACAGCCCTCACTATGCCACTTTTCTTCTTTTTTAATCATGCTACCTGCCTCTGAAGTAAATGCACTAAATGCACCTTCAAGTTAGTCTTCCCAATCCATGTAGCCTCATCTTCTGTGGCATGACTTGTTATCACTTGTCTATAAAGGGCTAGGAGCCCAGGTTACTTTGGGTTCTTTCTGTGATGCCGCCACATCACCTAAGGAAGCTCTTCACCGCTGGCTATCTCCTCTGCCTGTGTGTTCATGTGTCTGTAATTCTGCCTTGTTGCATCAAATCTCTTCACTCCTAAATTGCCTGAATTTAGTCTTAAATTTGAGCATGAAGTAAACTGCTAACTAATGGTTGGCATCAAGAAAACATTTATGAATGAGTGATGGATACATAGTTCTCATAGCAAAGTAATGTTTAAAGATAAGATTTCTAATAAATTATATTTCAACAGTCATTCTCAGTCAGTAATATTTTCTGTCCCTACTATGTACCATTCACTGAAGTAAAGTGATTCACATGGATTATCTAATTATATCCTCACAAGAACCCTGAGAGCTAAGTCATTTTATAATTACTTTGTGCAGTTAAGGTAAATGAGGATAAAACAAGATTATGTGTATATTTCCACAAGTCACAAACCTAATAGCTAAGCTACTTATTTTGAAGCCTATTTTGAATAAAAGCATACACTCTTAATTGTGCTATTATCATCACTAGCTTTTGCTTCCACCCCCCCCAAGGCAGTTTTCATATAAAGAAGAATATGTAAATTTCATGGCAATATAAGAAATTTTAGGGAGAACTGATTTTCTAAAAAAGTAGTACTTTTCTCCAAAATTCTTGACTATGAAAACAACAACCAAAAACAGGATTTTCAACTTTTTGTGTTTGTTTCCAAAATAATGTTAAAATAATATTGAGATATAATGATTTTAGGAAAGATAATTTGATGGGTGAAATAAAAAAAAATCTGAGGGTGTTTTAAAGGAAATCTAGGACATTTTCCATTATTCAGATTAGTTTGGATTAGCTAATTCTATTTATATAAATGGCAAGATGATTACTTGATTCTACAATTCACACACATGCATACAAATATATTATGTATAGCTATAATATCACACACACACACACACACATATAGGTATTAATACTGTTTGTTACTCTGCAATTAAATTCCACATGCAATGACTAATTTGTAAAATCACTTCAAAGAACTTTTGTACAATTAAAATTGCCATGAATTAAGTATTATGAATAGCTTTAACTTCACTTTTAGATGTGCACAGTCATTGAAATTGTCATATGGAATTTAGGAAAGGATGGTGATATGAGAAAGAGGAAATGGTAGCTGTGGCGAGTCTAGCTTATTAACTACACACTTACTGATTTATTCAGTCTCATATGGAGACCAGCTACTATCAATGTTTCTCTTTGTTTCTAAAAAAACAATTGACTTAAATAAAGGCTTAGTATTTCTTTGACATACCTTGAACTATTGATGACAATAGAAAAATACATTCAGGATGTATAAGCAGCCACAAAACACATGCCATAGGGAGGAGATTGGGGACTGAAGGTACAGTAAAAACAAAAACAATTCCCAACAAACTCCGTTAAAAACCTGAAACTTACAGTTTTGCTCCTGATCTGATGTCAGATGTAAAATGAATAGGTCTGTCCTGAGGTCATAAGAGAAGAAAAAAGATCAATGTGACCTCTGGGAAATAAAGGCTATTTGACATTTTGGGGATTATCTGCTAAAGGCATTGGCCACGCAGCAGAGTAAAGGCTTGACAGGCAGAGGAAGACTTCATTCTCCCTCAAGTTAAATCTAAAGCCATAACTGAAGCCCATACCTCCCCTTAGCCAGAGCAGTAGCTGAAATCAGTAGTTGTGATCGATGACAGTTTTTCAAAATCAAAACAAGCATCAGTATCTCCAACCTAATCACATCTCCTAAAGCCTCTGCTTCCTGTGGGAATTTAATTGCTCCAACATTAGGCACTCCTCAACACTACCCATCAGGACAGGCACAAAAATCAGTGGGATAGTGTCAAACTGTTAAACACAAAACCTGTTAAAAATCTCATGAGTGTAGTTTTCCTCCCTCAATTTCAGCAGTCAAATTTAATGGATCCTTTATAACAAGCTTAAAAATGTCCTGGTATTACACAAATCATGTAAAAGATAAAAATATTTTGTCTGGTAAAAAATCAGCCTTAATTTTCCCATGCTCTGAAATGCACTATGACACTAAAATATTATTGCTTTCTTGAGATCTGTTTTTATCATCTTTCCCATAGGAAGATCTGAAAATTAGAAGGTTAACCTTTTTTCAAATGCTTACTGAATTTTTAATTGAAATTTTCATGTTTCTCTGTTTATGCATGTTAACAAAAATAGAACAGGAAAAATTTTCTTGACCTCTCTCAAAAAACTAATTTCAGAGCTCATTAAATCTCTAATATATAACACTCCCTTACCCCTGTTCTCTCAAAGACCCTCCTGCCAAGGGAATGATATATTTTTTT
>NW_004567108.1:57272729-57273600 GCF_000260355.1 Condylura cristata | reverse complement strand
CCTGTCAGATATAGAGTTAAAAATTTCCAGGATTAAAAAAAAAAAGAAAGAAAGAAAGAAAAAGAAAGAGAGAGAGAGAGTAAACAAAGATAGCTGGTCAAAGGAAATAAATGTCCTGAGAAATATAATTATTGAAAAATGTCAAAGTTGTAGCTTTCAATAAGAAAATAGCAGTGATATAGCATGTAACATATCAATGGAAGAGATTAAAATTCTGTGGACAGTCATAGAAGTAGAATAAATCAAGTATTCCAAATAAACCAAATGAAAGATGATATAAGTGACTTTAAAGATATACACAAAGAATTCAGCTGGAAAAAGAAAGCAAAATACAAAGAAAGAAACACATGATGAATAACTGATGCCATAAAGAAAGGTAATGTAGGAATAATGGGTATCACAGAAAGGGCAAGATAGAGAGAAAGGAACAGAAAACATATTTTAAAAATAATATGAGAACACTTCTTGCTGACTTTACAAATCATAAAGACAAATCAAAGTACTTGATTCTTCTAAACATTATATTACGCTAACATTACTCTGATACCAAAAGCAGGCAAAGACATCACAAAGAATAAAAATTGTATCTGTGGTGAACATAGACATAATAATCCTCATCAAAAGCTTACAAAGCTTTCAAAACCCAATTGAAAAGAACATTAAAAGGATTATATCAGGACAAAAATGTAAGGATGGTTTATCATATGCAAATCAATCAGTCTAATTCACCATATCAACAAAGGGAAAGATAAAAATCATATTATCATGCCTACAAATGCAGAGAAAATACTTGATAAGATTAAACTTAAATTGGGCCCTCCCTGGTGGCCCAGCAGATTAAAGCACTGCACTAAGAAGCTTAAGCCACTTG
>NW_004567108.1:57270635-57271724 GCF_000260355.1 Condylura cristata | reverse complement strand
TTTACAAATAACAAACTAGAAGAGAAAGAAATCAAGAAAATGCTACCATTTACAATTGCAGCTTAAAACAACTAAGTACCTAGAAGGAAATCTAACAAAGGAGGTGAAATATTTCTACAACAAATACTACTACAAGATAGTTAAAATAATTAGAAAATGACACAAAGCAATGAAAGAAAGTCTTCGCTCATAGATTAGAAGAATAAATATTGTTGAAATTGTTAAAATGGCCATTTCACCCAGCAAAACATTTAATGAATTCCCTATCAATTTTCTATGAATTTCTTCACAGAAAAAGAACACTTGACATGTCTATAAAACTACAAAAGACCGAAATAGCCAAAGAAACTCTAAAAATAAACAACAAATGTATGGCACTACTAGACTTCAAATAGTACTACAAAGCTGCAGTAAACAAAACAGTATGATACTGGAACAAAAATTAGACACACACACAAATACCAATGGAAAAGAATTGATTACCCAGCAATAAACTCACACTTACATGGACAGTTAAGCTATGACAAAGGTACTAAAGTTATACATTGCAGGAAGAAAAATCTCTGTTAAGAAATGGTGTTGGGTAAACTGGACAGTCACATGCAAAAAAAAAAAAGAAAGCTAGACCAATATCTAACATATTTTAATTCAAATAGATTAAAGCTTGTAAGATATAAAATTATAAAATACATACAGAAAGCATAGTCCAAACACTTAGATATCTTCAGGGACTGGACTCCAGTAACAAGGGAAACAAAAGCAAAAGATAAAAGTGGTATCAATATAAACAACAAATGCTACTAAAACGTTTAAAGAAACAAGCATTAAAACAAAAAGGCATTCTACTGAGTGCAAGAAAAAGCTGCACATCAGACATCTGACTATGGGCTGATAAAAAAAAAAAAATCTATGAAAAATCCCCCTAAGAATGAATGGATAGATAGATAAACAGTCCAGTTCAAAACTGGGCAGGAGATCAGGAATCCAGAAACAAGTGTTATCAAGGGTTTGAAGGAAAAGGAATGTCTGTACACTGTTGATAAGAATGTAGATAATTTGACACCTATGAAAAAGAGTGTGGTGGTTTCA
>NW_004567108.1:57266843-57268205 GCF_000260355.1 Condylura cristata | reverse complement strand
ATTAGTCCCTTTTTACATGATTTTGTGCATTTTTCCATCTCATTGCTATCCCCTTGGGCTTCCCATCACCATCACCCATGTGCCTTCACCATAGTCCAGTGCATTTCCCTCCCCCAACTGTTTCTGATGCCATTCCCCACTCCACTTCCACAAAATGTCTCTGGTATATAGTTGTTCATCATTATCACTATTTTCTCACCTGTTCCGTTATATTCCTACTATGAGAGAAACCATCGTTATTTTCCCTTTTCTTTCTGGATTATTTCACTAATCATGATCTTTTCTAGTTCCATCCATATTGCTTCAAAAGTCATGTGTTTATTTTTTTGGTTGCTGAGTAATATTCCATTGTGTATATTTACCACATCTTTTTAATCCAGTCATCCAATTTTGGGCATTTGGGCTGTTTCCATATCTTTCCAATTGTGAATAAAGTAGCAATAAACATCTACTCATTTTTTTTAATAATAACTACTGTTCAAGAGTAAAGAGTGATATGCAAATATGTTAATTCCAAATATTTTTGTTTGTTGTTAAAGTCAACAGGTAGATACATTTAATAACACTGTGTTCTTCTAAGTTCCTCTTTTCAGTTATTCATTATTCCTTTCTTTATAAGTTTGATTTCAGAAACTTTGTCAAAATGGTGTTGTCATGTTTATTCAAACAAGAGGAGAAAAATTTATACAAGTCAAATGAACAACAGTGAAAATCTTTTGGACCATATAACATTTTACTACATAATGTACTTATACTTTGCATCATAATTAGGTTGACCATTACAAATAGTGATGTTTCAGATGCTTTTCTATTTATAATCAATTAAAATAAATATTTGTAGTATGCCACTAAATCTTCTATCTCTGAAGTGAGGCAGACAACTGATTTTTATGTTGTCTAACCAAGACATATAGGACAGGTACACAGAAAGACTTACTCAAAATTAAGCAGATCTATAGTAAAAGAGTTCAAAGAAAATCTTAGAAATTCAAGTCTAACATCCTTCATGTTCAAGGAGTATTAGAATTTTAGTGGTCTCTTGGGTGGCACAGGAGTTAAAGGCTCAGTAGCTCTATCAAGATATTGCCAGCCACTATGGCATAGTTTGATCCCTGGCCAGGGAGCTGACCCTTATTGTGCAGCAGACCTAACCTGTCTCTTCTGCTCCCACCAGCAGTATATTTCAGTAGATCTGCCTGTTCTGTTCCCCACACTGTCTCTGTTGAATATTCTCACCCCTTGTAGTTCTGGCTTATACCGCAGTTCTTGTATGCCTGCATAAATAAAAATAAATCTTAAAACAAAGCATTGGTAGAGATTTTTTCAGAAGTGCTTTTGATTCCAATTCTGGTTCCCTTGTCA
>NW_004567108.1:57251008-57266668 GCF_000260355.1 Condylura cristata | reverse complement strand
AAAATTGATAAAATTGAGGAACTAAACAAATCCCAGCTCTCATACCTACCCACCATGACCTTGTACATATGTTTTAATCTGTCTAATGTGTATTTCACATATTTTGAGTATTATAAGCCCTTGTACAAAATTTAGTTTGGGAAGAAATTAAAGTGTAAAGCATCTAACACAATATCTAATATTTGGAACATGTTCAGTAATAGTTGCTAATAGAGGCCAGAAATTCAGTTTGTACTAGTGCAGGATTAGGTAAGCCTTAGCCTTCATCCTGAGTACATTGGTCTTCTTTGGGTCATTGATGACCCTAAGGATTCAAAAGGTTTACTTGATGCTATAAAGATGCTTCAAATGTAGATTTTCAAAAGATAACAGCCATATGATAGATTTTCATAAGTGATCTTTTCAGTCATGATGTCATTTTACTACTGGATTTTATCAACTATAATTGTCATTGGCAATTTGGTTATGCCTATTTCCTTGTGGGAGGCTTCTGGCACTCCTAAACTCCACTGTGTTGCCCTAGAGAGGGCTAAATATTGCCAATGGAAATACTGTGCTTTTTGGCATAACAGGCACTCAACTAATACTCCTACAGAGCCCAAGGCTGTGGTTCTGAAAGCCCCATAAAACTGTAAGTCTTTTGCCAAGAGGCCCAGTGTTAAGCACACAGCAAGCCCTGATTCTCAAGGGACACCTTTACGGGGGGGGGGGGGGGGGTGTGCTAAAACTTGGCAGGTGGTCAATTTTAGAGGTTTGTGAGACCTGATGGCTTATTCCATAATTGGAGAAATACTCACATACTCATAGTTTGAAACACATTTTATCATTCATTCAAATTCCCTTTCACAATATGCTCTGTTGCATAGGTTTAATGACACATATACCTGAAGCCTAAAAATAGTGTTTTTTACTAGAGGAAAGAAATCTAGTTCAATACTAAAATGCAGTTTTATTTGAGAAAGAAGACTAGGAATAGAGTGGGGGAAAAATAGAATTCCTTTCTATAAATATAGCAGAGAAAAAACTGACAATGTTATCATGGACTGGATCGGGGTTAGTATAAGATATTTGGCTTCGTGTTCTTTTTAAAATAGCTTTTTGTCCATTCTTATTAAGTTTGGATTGCTCCCAAGACATCATTTGTGGTAATTTAACACCTGTGAAGTCATGGTGATACTAAGTATAAATTCATTGCCTGCTGCATGGATAATTTTATTTCACTCCTAAGTTATTGCAACAATTAGTGAAATTTCATAAAAGTTCATATTGGTTTAAAGCACTTTATTCATTTTTTCCATCCATTAATTAGAGAATAATTTTATGATTGGGAAAAAAAAAAGAACCTTTGACCTTGTATGTTACAAAGCTAGGTTGGAAACAGAACTATTTAATCATTATGAAAACACTAAATTAATGTCTTAAAAATGAGTTAAAATTATCGTTTCTCCCCCTGTGTCAAAATTAAAACATAATGAAAAACAAGACCTAATGCTTTGTTCGTCTTCCTTTTCACGTTTTAATTCTATTTTATGATATTATTTTGTGAAATTGTTACAATGACCATTTTAGATTCCTTATTCTTTGGATATGCTTACTAGGACACATGACAATATATCAGTATATTTCAAGTATATAGACGAGCTACTTTGTTTTTTGTAGTTTAATTTGCATATATGATATTTTGAACTCTGGAAAACTAAGAAGACAGTGGTACTGGGTTATAATCTAATAGAGCAAAATAAAGTTGGGAAAAGCTAAATACAAAATACGTTGAAAATGCAAGTTATTGTAGCTTATGGAATTTTAAGTACTTTCAAAGAATTTAAAAGTATGGTCTTTTTAGAAGCAAACTAGAGTTAATAACACATCTCTATTCATATTTAAGATGTTGAAGTCTTTAACTGTAGGTTACATTCATAGAAATTAGAAATTGTAGTTTAAACATAAAATATATCAAGCCTTTGAGCATTGTGCACTATGGCATAATGCTAATTAATTAAGGACACATGTTTCTATGCATCTGGAATTCAATTCGCATTACATTCTATCAGAACTTTCTTTGATGATGATAAAAATAAAGAAAAATGAATGCATATTATTTACAATTAATTTTTATTCGGTGCCCATTACCTGTCAGATACTTTTTTCAGTTTGGTCAAAAATAACTATCTTTTAAACTAAAATGATTAGATTATTACAAGTACCTCAAGTTCAAACACATACAAGGGGTATTTAGAAACATATAGAAGTAATGAAAAAATAATGAGATAGAACTAATGTAAGTAAATAGGAACTGGATAAAACATGTGAAAGAGAGACAGTGTCCCATTTAAAGGCACTCAAGCCTTACCAAACAGACAAAAAAATATGTAAATACTATGTGCATTAAGAACATTACTCAAGGCCTATCTATATGAATTAAAATGATAGGAAAGAACTTCCCTTCAGAATTAAAAAGCAAATTACAGCCTTTAATTCTTCATGGAGAAAGTAAAATAAGATCATTATTGAAAAGGCAGGATATGGAGTTAAACTCAGAACTAAAGGAGGCCAAAGACATTCATTCATTCTACATATTTATTAAAAATACATTGAGTGATTTCTATAAACAGGACCCTTCTGTAGGCATAGAACAGAAAAGACAGATATGGTCCTTAACATTTAAATCTAACAGTGAGTAGAGATTGCTTAAATCTCTCTGCTATATCCATGTGTTGCATCCAAGTATCCTTCCTATCTTTGAATCAGTGGCTTCACATTGGAGGTATCTTAGGAGAGGATTAGAAATACTTTAATGGTGGGCCCTCCCTGGTAGCACAAGGGGTTAAAGTGCAGCACTAGGAAACTATCTGCAGCCACTGCAGCACAAGGTCGATCCCCAGTTAGGGAGCTGACCAACATGGCCCAGCAGACCTCTTCTGTCTCACCTTTTGCTCCCCACATCAGTGTATCTCAGTCAATCTCATGGTTCTGTTCCCCACTCTGTCTCTGGTGAATCCACTCACCCCACACACCTCTGGCCTGTACCCCAGTTCTTGTATGCATAAATAAATGAAATCTAAAAAGAAAGAAAGAAATACTCTAAGGGTATGTAGCGACTGACTGGAGGGATACTTCAGGCATGCAGTATGTTGGAGGTCAGCTAAATATTCTACAATGTAAATGGACAATTTTTCACGCCAAAGTACTTGAGAATCACCATTCCACATCTTTTTATCTCTACAGGAATACAATATCCAATATCATTATTGTAAGTGTCTCATTCCTTGACCATAGCTTCCTAATTTTAAAATCATTGTAGTGCCCCTGTTACTTCAAATACTTAAGTGCATCTGATCCACATGGCACAGCAGACCTCTCCTGTCTCCCTAGATGCTTTCCTCAGCAGTGAACTTTGCTCTGCTTCCCACTCTGTCTCTGGTAAAGCCTTTCACTCCACTGCACCTCTGGCCTGTACCCCAGTTCTTTGTGCATAAATAAATAAATCTTTAAAAAAATATATATGAAGGTGACCAGAAGAAATCTACTATATTTTCCTACCAACAAGTGCACATCTATACCTCACCTTATGTTGATTTTCTTTCTTTTTCTTTTCCTGGTTAAAATGCACCTTTTCACTCTACATCTAAATTGTAATTTGTATCCTGGATTTCATCAACTATTATGAGCAAAAGATTTGTTGTTCTCATAATGCTCATCTTTTCTAATATATTAGGAATGTCCCCACTCTGACGTGTTACTTCTCTTAATATATGTATGCATTGAAGGGCTCTCTGCAACCGCTACCGTACTACTCTTATAAAATGAGCTGTCTACAACATGCTTTTTTTTTTCTCTCCTTTTATAAATTAGCATTATTTCTTCACTAAATGAATCTACTGGAAACATCATTAAGACTAAGATTTATTTGTTGGGAAAATGCCACAGGGGAAAAAAAATCACATTTACCTTAGGAACAATTTCTTTTGTATAATCCACAATTTCAATAATATATTACTATTTACTATTCCATTTTCTATTCCTACATTTTCTATGTGTACTTGAAATTTATATTTAATAGTTTTTCATTCCACCTAAATTCTGGTTATCAGTAAATTATTTTTTTTATAGAAGCTAGCTTTTTTTATTATTATCTGTGTGCTCTATAGAGAAGCCCCTTTCATTATTTTTGGTTTTATCAGTTGTATTAATTTGTTCAAAACATCAATTATGAGCACTGTTGATTTTCTATAGTGTATACTTGTTACTTAGTTTGAAATTTATCCTTAATGCTTCCTTTTTTATTTTTTGAGATGGAAGGTGTTTTTTAAGTTTTATTTGATTTTACAAAAAAATAAACTTAATCATTAATTTCAGCATTTTTATTCCCAATAAATCAACTTTAGCAATATAGTATCATTTTCAATATGGTATTAATTCATATCTTTAATTTTAATGTCCTTTTGAAATATGAACTCTAAATTAGACATATTCATATGCACATGTAATATATATGCACAAATTAAATATTAAATTGTTTAGTTCTCAGGGAGATTTCTACTTAGTCTCAGATTATTTGTGAATTTTCTACATATCTAGATTTTCTTATGTTCCATTATACCATGATTTTTTTCTTTTATTATATCTAACATATTACTTTTAGAGGGCTGAAAATATTTGTTTTAATTGCCATAGTATTCTTATATATTTATAATTACTGATTTACTATTTTGTAATTAGCAATTCACTACTTGTTTTCATTTATCTCAGGTGTTCTTTGTTTTGGTTTCTGCTAGCTTAACTTGTTTTGCATTAATATTTTTCAACTTTCTCATCTACTGGATTTATTATAGCTGTTTTTTCAATAGTTGATCAAGAGGTTACAAATAATATCCTTGTTATAGCTACATCCATTCAAAATTCTAACTTTCACAATTTCAAAAACAATGGAAAAAATCTTAATTTTTACATATATTTATCATTTGTCTTTTAGCTGGAAATAAAGGTAATATTCAAAATATAGTTGAAATGTCACCAGGTGTTCTCACCGCTCCTTAGTCCTACCATTTACATTTTGTAAGGCAGATAATCTCATTCTGTATTTCTAGGCTTCTTTGAAGAATAGAAGCACAGTCTTCCTGAAGGCCACTCTTCAGTGTTTTCTTCAGTTCTAATTCGTTAAAACAAATTTGCTTTATTTTTGCAAGTTAGAAAATAATACTTCAATTTGGGGTGAATTTTTCGATCAGTAAAAGGTTTCATGCCAGGGCTTATCTTTTTTAGAACTCTGAAACTTACCCTACTTCCTTCTACTTCTACTTGGTAGAAAAATCATTCAGTCATGTTTTCTGTTACATTTAAGAATTAAAATGAGCGGCCTCTCTGAAGGTGAGGGGGCTAAGTCTCAGCACTGTGAGGCAATACATGGCCTTTGTAGCACCAGTTCCTCCATCCCTGGCCAGAGAAGTGCCTCTCCTGTATGGCCCACTGCTCCCCTCAGCAGTGGATTTCAATAGATCTGTTTGTTCTGCTCTGGCTCTTTCTCAGTGACTCTTTTCATCCCTTGTACCTCTGGTCTACAACCCAGCTCTTACATGCATAAATAAATCTTGAAAAAAAAAATGTACTTTTTTTCCCCTTTGCTTGTTTTTATGATCTTCTCTTTTTCTTCTGTTTTTACCACTTCATAGTAGTGCACTATTCATTTTTAAATAAATTTTATACCTTTGTTTATCTTTGTTCTAGTTCCCTCTTTTTCATCCTTGCTCGAGTCTAGACAGCTTTTACTAACATGTTTCAGACAGTATTTCTTTAACACTGTCTTTTTGGTTGTAAAGACCATATACTCTTCAGTGAATTTTGATACTTCATTTTTTCCATTCTCTTATAAAAATTTTCCACCTTTGCATAAATGTGCTATACGCACACACACATAGTGCACAAATGAATTTCCAAAAGATGCTTTATCTTTTCCTTATTTTTCCTCTTTTATTAGTGTTTATCAAGTCATTTGCATCATTTCTTGCCTGCTAATTTTGCTGAATGACATTTTGTATAAAATATTTTAGAGTTTTTGGGTTATCTTCTTCCAGGAAGAAATCAAATTTATTCTATCAGGGAGTTAGAAGACATACTTTGTGAACAGCATTAACCAGTTTCTTATCTACTCTTAGGCTTTAGCAACCCTTTCAAGGAGATGGGTAACCAAGAAGCTTAATGAAAATGAGAGATCTGGGAGATTAAGAGTGACTATCCATATTCTTCTTCCCTGCTTATTGGAAGTACTCACAATTAAATTGAAAAATTTAAATTATTGTTCTGTATTTAGAGAGGCTTCTTTTGAGCCCTCTATCTGGAAAATATCTTCTTATAAGTTATATATGTATATTTTTTTGCCATAGTATTTACCACAACTGCAATTTAGTAAATGTGTTTGTAGTCACTTGTCTGTTCTGCCAGACCCAAATGTTTTATGACATTCAGGATTCACTCATTTTATTCCCTCCTAGATGAAAAATTCTACATATTACATAAAATCCACCTGTAAAAAAACATTTGTAAGTAGGATATTCAACCCACACAAACATTTAAAATAAGGATGTCAAACTGGTCTGTGTATCAGGACCAGTTAAGAGTTTTTCCAAAATGAACTAGGTATTACTTTGAAGAAAGAAGATGGGAGAACATTTATGATAAAAGTGCTCCAAAATAGAAAGTTATCTAGTGAGAAGAAGGCCAAAGATATTAAAGATAGTATTTAAATGCATGTTGTCCTCACAAAGCTGAAATGTGGGCAGACAGCTTATTGCTGTTTTAATGGCACCTTGCAGAGATGAAATTAACATTTGATTTACATGAGTGTCCTTGGGCAGAGCCAATTGGAACTACTCATAACCACTGATAGAAGTTGAATTAGTTTTAACCTCTCAAAGAAATAATCTACAAGACATAATGAAAAGCTAAATGCAGATGTCCACTTAATACACAGTGGTACTTCAGCAGTAAGAAAGAGATTTCAGCATAATAGTATTTTATACCTATTAAATAGCTGTCCTTTAAGAAGTCAGATAAATTTATTGTATTTTAAATGCAATAAACAAATCACATATTGTGAATTTATCATTTTGAAAGTTAGTCACAACTTAGATATCATGATAGTATAAAAATCTCTGCAAACACAGATGCCTTGAGGGGTAACTAAGGTTCTAAATATGAAGCAGCTGACCTGACATTTTAAGATGTGTTAGTTCTGAGATTTACAAGAGAGTACAAATGCTGAGTAAAGATGAGAAAATTCATTGCTTTAATTTATTCTGCTGGCCAAATAAAATATTTACATAGGACACCTTGATCCATAAGCACTGATTTAAATCTATAATTATAGCTGAAACATTTTAATTTACATTAGAATCATGCAACATTGTGACAGGTAGCTATTTGCCCAAGGTCATTTACCAGATGACAAGTCTATGTGAGAATTGTTCTAATTCTGAATTCTGATATTATTAAACTACATAACCTTGTTATCTCAAAATGGGTATAAATTGTGCTTTGTTACTGCTTTGTTCTCACTTTTCCCTGACCCCCAAAGTCCTACCCTCATGCTTCTCTTCTATAGTCCAATTTTAAAGTTTAGATTTTAATCTTGTCTTTATTTTATACTTAATTTAGATTTCCTTCCCGCAAAATACACAACAATAATGCAAATCAACATTACTTCAATAAAATAAATAACAAAGATAGTCATACTTCCCTGTCTTGGATATTTTAATTCAGAAATATGGGAATTACTATCTTCCATTTTTATATATTATAGACACCCTTAACACATAAGGGATGTTATTGAAACATCCCTTAGTACAGTATAAAATATTTCAGTAATTAATCACTAAGTTGCATGGAAATTATATTAACCATAATTCCAAACATTGTCATTGGAAATCTGAATGCAGTTTATTAATTAGTATTCTCCCCAAAATCCATATCTACCTAGAACAGCAGAATGGATCACATTTACAAAGAAGATCTTTGACTATGTAAAATTAAGTCATACTAGATGAGGGTAGACCATAAATCCTGAGATATGTGTCCTTTTAAGAAGACACATGGACAGACACAGAGAACAAGATCAGGTATCAGTGGAGGTAAAGGTTGTAGTGAGTTGGCTGTAAGTCCATGAATGTCAACTTTTGCCAGAAACCAGCAAAACCTAGTCACAGAAAAAACTTTCACTTCGAACCTCCAGAATGAAACACACTTACTACCTGGAATTTTGATTTCAGATTGTGACCTCTTCTACTATAAGAGAAAAATATTCTAATATTTGAAATCACCAGTTTGTGATACTTATTTGTAGAAGTCTGAGGAGATTAAAGTACTGAGCAAAATTACTTTGTTTCACTAATAGAAATAATGAATAGAGGAAATTTTACAGCAGTTATCCTATCTAGTTCAGGAATCTCAGGCATACACATCGTAATGTAAGTCTGGTGTTGTACCCAAAGACAGCTGCAATGAAAAAAAAAGCATTTTAAAAAGCTCTTCCTTATTGAATGTGTCCCACTTGATTTTTGTTTCCTCTCCAAGAGCAAAGCAGAATGCCTAGAATATAGTTGGCTTTAAGTTTGAATCTTAAGCCACTTCCGCATGAGTTCGATCCCCGCCTGCCCCGGAGGAGATCCACATGGCGTGCAGACCTCTCCTGATCGGCCCGCTGCTCCCCTCAGCAGTGCACTTCATCGATCTGCCTGTTCTGCTTCCCACTCTGTCTCTGGTGAATCCTCTCACCCTCTGCATCTCTGGCCTATACCCCGTTCTGTATAAATAAATAAATCTTAAAAAAAATAAATAAATAAATAAAAGCTAATCTTTGAAAATGAATTACAGGACCGAAGTATACAAAGGGTGGGGATAGAAAGAAAGATGGAAGGTAGAACAAGGGATTATGATGGTGGACTATGGATGATTTAGTGTAGGTATCCTACACTATCCTACAATGGGGATACCTGATGGAGACAATCCTAATGGAACCACAATTGAAAGAATAATTTAAAATAATATAAATATTTATATTTAAATATAGGGGGCTTGCTAGTTACTAAAATGAAAGAAATATTTGTATTTTCATTTTAATGATCTTGCAAATTTTTCCAATCTACAATCATAATCTTGCTTCACACGTGTGAATATCCTAGCATTATATCAAAGCTGAAATATAACTGTCTATGGGGGTTTATGCTTTGACAATTTTGTTTCCAAACCCCCTAGAATTGGTTCAGTAAAAAAGATAAAAGTTTGAATGTGACTGGCAGTTAATATAGAGTTTCTCTCAAGTCAAGTGATAGGATCTTTGATGTCTGGAAAGTAGGAATTGAAGTTCTAGATGGGCTGGCATTCTTCCTGTGTGCATTTTACCTGAAAATAAAGAGATTAGTATGGAGAGACTGAAAAGAGTCATAGAAATACAGTGGGTATTAAATAATATGTGTAATGACATTTTTAAAGAAAGAAAACAGGAAAATATATAAATGTGGATGATGGTGATTTTATATTGAAATTAGATGTAATAGGGAGGCTTGACAGGTGTCAATATTAAATGTTTCAAGTAAAAAGCTAAGTGCTTTTTTACTATGTGGCTATACCAATTTAAAAGTCATGAAGCAAATATTAAATGATTCTAGTTAGGTTAAATAGACACATGAAATTTTTCCTCTACAGACAATTATAAAATGGTATCTGTCAAAACCACAGATATATAAAAAAAAATTCAGTTTCTGCTATGAAATAATTTTCACTCACTTATTCTTCAGTACATGTATTTTAAAATATTTGATATGTTTAAAGAAAGGTAAAAACAACTGATTTTACTTTAATAATAAGCAAATATTGTTTTAGGTACGGTTTATCTAGTTTTTTGACAGACTTAGGCTATAATTTCAGGAATTTAATGAAGTTGGACAAATATTACATACATAATTATTACCAGTATGTTGTTGCTGCTGTTAATGTTTCAAATATTGAAAGGTACCACTTAGAAACAGATCCAAAATAAGATGTTTAACTCAGTTGAAATAACTAAGCATAGTCAAAAGTTTCAACTTAATCTATAATATGGCCAAAGTATACAATGAATTGTGGTATAAAATCAGTAAAATATCACTTCCTTGGGGAAATAGTTTTTATTTTTAGTTAACAAAATTTCTCCTTCCTAAAAGTATTCTCTCTGTACATATTGATCCTAAGAGATATACTTTCTTATTCTCCTCACATCAGGGTCTTCTAAAATTTCCTCCTGTGGGAAGGTCCTGAGTAAAACAAGAACTGAGGCAATGACAAGATAGACAATTTTGGCTTTTCCTAGAAATAATAAAAATAGTAAATGATTAAAAAAAAGATAGTAAATAATTAACTTCATTCAATAAATAACTGTCCACACAGAACCTTCCATAGTAAGTTATAGTTGTTTTTTTTAAAGATTTATTTATTATTTGCATACAGAACTGGGGTACAGGCCAGAGGCTCAGGGGCGGCGAGAGGCTTCACCAGAGACAGAGTGGGGAACAGAACAGGCAGATCGACGAGGTACACTGCTGAGGGGAGCAGCGGGCGGGTCAGGAGAGGTCTGCCACGCCATGTGGTCACCTCCGGGGCAGGCGGGAATCGAACTCATGCGGAAGCGGCTTCAGATTCTCAGTGCTGTGCTTTAACCCGCTGTGCCACCAGGAAAGGCCCAGTTATAGTTATTTTTAATCCCTTAAGATCATATACAAAACCTTTATAATTCTCATAAATTTATCTTACTGTAATTTGTTTTGAAGACATTGCTCATAGCCAAAACTTCATATATATGTATATACACTTATATCATTCTTCATTTTGTGCATTTTTTCATCTCCATTGTAATCCCCATGGACTTCCCACCACCAGTTCCCCCATATGCCATCACCATAATCCCATGTGCTCTTCCCACCCCAGTTTTGATCCCTTTTCCCCTCTCTGCCTCCATAGAATGTCTCTGGTTTATAATTTGTTGATTCTCATTTTTTCTTTATTACAACTGCTTTTTTTTTTTATAGACAAAACTTTAAAAGCCTGCCATTTTGAACATTTGCAACATTGGTAATTTCCCTACTCTGCATGCTGCTTTGTCATATATCTGTAGGCTACACTCAGTAGTGTACCTCATAGAGCTGCCTGTTCAGCTCCCCACTGTGTCTCTGGTGAATTTTCTCACCGCCCCTGCACCTCTGGCCTGTACCACAGTTCTGAACTCAGAAATAAATAAATCTTAAAAAAACAAAAACAAAAACAAACAAACAAACAAACAAAAACACCATTAACATTGCCACCGGCAGTAAAAGAACAGCTATCACCACTTCTAAAACCAACAAATAGGCAATGAGCCAGGAGCCAAAACACATGCTTGACTATTGATCTAATGACTTTTTGGAAACTTGGAGAGAAGGATTTGACCCAACTACTTGACTCTTTGCAGGTAATCATCCTCCTGAAATCACTAATCAGGAGATGAAAAGTTATTTGACAAATAAGAGAAGGCAAGTGAAATAAGTTGTACTTAGATCCTTGTGGAGAGCACCACTGACAGAATCTGCCTTCACCTAACAGTGACTACCAACCACTCCTCAAGAAGCTGTTGTGCCCACAGACTTAAGCCCTTGCTATGCTTATCATCAATCACCTCAACTTCTACATCCTTGGCCCCTAAACTATAGTTGAGATTCTTGGGCCCATGAGTTCCATTCATCCTGATTCTTGATCAGGTTGAAATCAACACAATAGAAATACAGCAACCAAAGGCAACACAGTAGACAAATATGCTATTACTTCCAACATCAATGCAAGACCATTATAGCAGGACTAAATGGAAAGCTGTCTATCTCATGCCAAAGAAAAAACCCTGAGTACCAAACAGAGTAAGAGGTAAAAGAATTTAATGGGTCAAGACAAAAGCCTAAAGCAAAAAAAAAAAAAAAATAGAAGAAAGAATTTTGAAAAAAGATCTTAACACAAATCAAGAGAAAAACAATGCAAATAGTTGAAGCAAAAAATACAATAAAGAACCAAGTCAGTATTCAGAATTTGCCACAGTTTGGTATTGGATTATTACTTCAAATCAAAATACATTACTGTATTTTTTCTGATGAGTATTGTGAAGAAGGAAGGAGTTCAAACTATCACAAATCCAAACATGCTAGGGATGAGAAACACCCATATCATTTATGAACACATTCTTAGGTTTATGTGTATCATAAATGTAATAATTTTATATTTATCCCACAGTTAACGATATGTAAATGTTTCTCTATAAAGTTTTTTTTTTTTTTTTGTGACTATGATACTGCAATACTACAATGTATAAATACAATGAACGGTTTCCTAATTTTGGACATTTTATATCTCCTTTTTAATACAAAAGTGTTTCAATAACATTCCTATAAATATGTTTGTGTATTTCTTTGATTAAATATTTATAGTAAATCCCTATGATTATTACTCTGATTCAATGAATATGTATTTCCTGTGTGTTGCATGTATTTAACTTTAATAAAATGATTTTTTTGCAGAATAGCATTTTTGAAAAGCCACTTGATCAAAACTATATAAGACTAACAGAATAAATTCCTAGAAGTTAAAAGACACAAAAATAAGTTAAAATATTTTCTCAAATTATCCATGAGAGTTGTAGAATTTGCAATCCAACTAACACAACTCATTTTTAAAGTACTGTTCACATTACTCGAAGTATCTTTACATTTCAGCTGATAATGATAGTAAAAATTCTTCACTATGTGTGAGCAATTTTTATGCCCAAGTCACATTTTATGTCCAGGAAAATCCCAAGATGTGGGTACTATTTCTTCACACTTTTACATGAGGAAATTGTAACTTAGGGACATTATATTACTTACTCATGATTCCACAGTTATAAAATAGAATGAATATATGAATGATAATATTTAGATTCTCAGTTTCCCCGGAGTTATCTGAATCACTAGCAGGAGATTAAGTGTATTATCTGATGATCTAACATTATGTTGTAGAAAAACTAAGTCAAGTCTAAAGTCATCTTTGCATTTGTGTGTGTGTCTATGTATGTCTATTAATTTTTGCTTGGAACCCACTAAATTAATGACAAATATGTAAGATTAATTTTAAAGCAAAATTTATAGCAAAATTGTTTCAAATAAGAGATTATTAAATAAGTACAAAAAAGTATGTCTTCTTATCTAATACATACTTATAGGTAGACTTTTTTTTATAATTACTAATACATTTGGTTCTTTGTTTCTCATATATAAAATGAATGTGGTATGATCTTGTCGAATTCTATACTGTCTAGGTTCAAAATATCTGAAAAATTACTCAGTGATTTGTTTAATTTTCACTTATTTTTTTCTCACTGCGAGCTGTGACAGGTTGAAACAAAAATCACTCTCTTTTACTGTAACATAATTTAAACACAGTCAGTGGAATTAGGGAAATTGGTGACCTTTGGTGTTTTGGGATTTAAGACCATAGTGTTTGAATCTTCTGCAACTTGTAGTCCACTCTCAATAGAATAAGTTGTTCAATGTATCAGCTTTGTGACTCCCATAAGGAGCTAATTTAGGATGTGTTTGACATTTCAAACATGAGTTCCATAGATTAAATGGTGAAAAGAATACTCAAGAGTGTTGTCAAAGTACAATCACAGTAATTGGTATTTTAGAAAATATTACTAGAAATTATCCATCACACAAACCTATCAATCCTGGATGCATTAAAATATTTTTCTTAGTCCTTTTGCTGTATTTTTTTTAAGATTTATTTATTTACGCATACAGAATTGGAGTACAGGCCAGAGATGCAGGAGTGAGAGGATATGCCAGAGACTGAGTAGGGAGCAGAACAGGCAGATCTACTGAAATACACTGCTGAGGAGGGCAGTATGTCAGAAGAGTTCTGCCACAAAAGCCATGTGTGTCACTCCCTTCTGGGGATAGAACACTTGCTGCATGGCTACTTGAGCTTCACAGTGCTGAGTTTTAACCCACTGTGCCACCAGGGAGGGCCCCTCTTCTTACTATAATTTTAAAACAGATTTATTTATCATAAAAATATATATTTATGCTGGTAGGCACCATACACTAGCATGCAATCTTTGTTTTCATATAGCCTTAAAAGATAAACAATTGGGCCCTTCCTGATGGCGCAGAGTTACAACACAGCACTAAAAAGCTAAAGGCATTTCAGCATGAGTTTGATCCCTGCCTGCTCCAGAGGTGACCACATGGTGTGGCAGACCTCTCCTGACATGCCCGCTGTTCCCCTCAGCAGTGTACTTCATCAGCCTGCCTGTTCTGCACCCCAATCTGTCTCTGGTGAATGCTCTCACTGCCCCTGCACCTCTGGCCAGTACCCCAGTCCTGTATGCATAAATGACTCAAAAAAAAAAAAAGTTAAATAATTTTGGCCCTCCTGGTGGCACAGCAGGTTAAAGGGCAGCTGGCAAGCTAGCTGCAGCTGTTTCTGTGGGACTTTGATCCCTGGTCCCAAAGGTGATCCACATGGCACAGCAGACCTCTCCTGTATAGCCTTCTGTTCCCCTCAGCAGTGTACTTCCTCCATCTGCCTACTCTGCCTCCCACTCTGTCTCTGTTGAATCCTCTCCCTGTCCTTGCACCACTCGCCTGTAACTCAGTTCTGGATGCAGAAATAAATAAATCTTTTAAAATAAAAAATAAAAAAATTGCTTGTGTAGTTATTTCATGTAAATTATAGGAGATTTAAAAATCCATTCATGGTGTGTAGAGGGATTAAAAGTTGATTTTTTGAAAGTACATATTTTGCTAGAATAACAGCTTCATCTTTCAATTTTTCTTTTAAGTTCAGTTCCTTCTATGATATAATTCATTTTCTTCTAATGCACATTATGAATAGTAATTGCTATATATATTGTAAATATGAGCTCCTCCATTATTCTATTCATTTGGGTTCATAGATAAGAAAACATGGACAGGGACTCTCTGGTGTCACAATGGGTTAAACTCACCACTATCAAACTATCAGCAGTCATTGAAGATGAATTTGATCACAGCCAGGGACCTGACCTACATGGTACAGCAAACTCTCCTGTCTTACCTGCTGCTCCCCTCAGCAGTGCATCTTAGTAAATAAGCCTATTCTGCTTCCCACTCACTCTCTGGTGAGTCCTCTCACCTTTCTCCCCTCATGTCTGTCCTACACCCCAGCTCTTGTATGCATAAATGAATCTTCAAAAATTAAAAAAAAAAAAGCGCAATTCCTAGAACCAAAAATAATCACCATTGATCAATGAATTAATCAATCACACCTATGAAATAAAATTGTCATGAAGATACCTACAATATTAACTTTAGAGAGCTACTGAGTTGGTAAACACATGAAGATTTGCAAAAATAACAGGCTTGTAACACATATAGGAATTCCTCTTTCTTTCCTAAAAAGGTGTCTCTTTCATGTGACTGTTCCTGAATTTAACCTTTCAAAATAAACTGATAAACTATAGAACAGAAAAAATATTTCTATGAAATATCACAAATCACCTAAAGTAACATATATATATCCAAGCTTAAATAAATTTGCTTCTAAGATTCATCTCTGAAACATTTTATATTGTCTCATTAAAAGGAAGCACATGCC
>NW_004567108.1:57248632-57249957 GCF_000260355.1 Condylura cristata | reverse complement strand
GATTCGCAAAAGACTATGCTAGTTTTTATTTGTTCAGGTATCAAATTTTCTTACAAATGTCTTAAGAAGAAGGATTACGATCTTTCTTATCTTTGATCACAACAGACCATTAAGAGTATTATGTTGTGGGCCCTCCCTGGTGGTGCAATGGGTTAAAGCACAATACTGGGAATCTAGCTGTAGAGTTCAGCAAGAGTTCCATACCGACCAAGGAGGTGACCCACATGGTGCCGCAGACCTCTATTGTCTCACCCACTCTTTCTGTTTGTGATGTGCTTCATTGATCTCTGCCTGTTATTCTCCTCCTCATTCTTTCTGGTGAATCTTCTCACCTCTCCTGCATTTGTAGCCTCTACTCCAGTTCTTTATGCATAAATAAATAAATATTTTTTAAAGTATTATGTTGTAATTCTGCAAAATAATTCTTTGTCAAATCAAAAGATTTTAGCCTTTTGTCATTTCAGATAAATTTTAAAGTATATAGGCAAACATCTTTCTTTTGAAAAAATATTTTATAATGTTAGCAAGCAACCAACTTTGTAAATATCAATTTCTGCATTAAAGTAGTTTAACATAATTAAAAAATGAGAAAATTTGAAAATTTATAATTATTTTCTATACAAATTGTATCAATCATATTTTCAACCTTTGAATTTTGACCAATTAATCAGATCTTTTCTTCTAAAGTTATTTCTAAATACAAATATTTTTTAATTAAATTTTGCATAGAGTATTTGGATATCACAAATTTACTTGCAAGAGAAGTTAATACATTTGTTCTGCTGATAGAAGTGGTATTTTCATAATATACCCAAATTTCTGGTTAAAACCAGAACCATATCCACATCATGCTAAGTAATACAAAAATAATTCGGATGTAAGTAGGAAATATAACAAAACAAAAATATATCACAAAAGTTGGTGTTTTATGTCACTGAATCATGACAATTCCTGGCTAATATACAAAATACATCAATATTAAACCACAAAGATGGAGTAATAGTGCCATTTTGAGCTGTAATAGTTTGGGTCTCATTTATTTTATTGACGGAACATTTGTTTACCCACTGTCTGTGACTTAGAAGTATAGGGCTACACCTCTTTGGATGTATGTCACTGCCCCACACCTGCCACCAGGGGACCAAGGTCATCCAACAGAGGCGCTTTCCACACTCCCTTTCTCTCTCTAGCAATCACAACACTGTAGACTTTTAGGATTTGGTAGTGTTTTGGGTGCATTTGTGCCTCAGTAGTCCACAAATAATTGAAGCCATCTGGTATTTATTTGTCTGTCTCTTTTTTACTTATTTCACTCAGCATTAGCT
>NW_004567108.1:57246717-57247902 GCF_000260355.1 Condylura cristata | reverse complement strand
GAGTAATCTTGCACAAATTGTTTCTCCCTGATTTCACTTATTTCAATTGACTATTAACCTAAAATGGTCATAACCTCTTAAAGAATAATTAAAATTACTGAGAGTATCAAAGTATCAATGTAAAACATAAGAAATACTTTTTTAAAAAAATCCAATATAGGTAAATAAAATATAAAAAATTTTCCTTAAGACTGGCAAAAGAGAAAGTCCCTTTAAACATCCATTTACTTGAGACAACATATATTAAAGATATATAATATAAATAGATAACTAATTAAATCATTGCTAAAATTAGAAAATACATATTCAAAAAATAAGCTCTCTTAAGTAGGCACAGATATGTTTAGCAAGCTTCGTTTTGTTATTTGACAAAAGCTCTATCTAAATAGTGAGAATCTCAAATATTTACCATAGACAATACAAAGCACAAATAAGGTTTCTCTAAAGGATAAACCTGTGTATTCTGTAAAGATCAATTTAAGCATTTTTAAATGGTTTACTGTCAAATCTTCATTTAATTAATATGAAAAATATATTTATGTATCATCTAAATGTCTTTACTTTTAAATCATCTGTGGGATGGTTTTCATAATTGGTATTAAATTTCTTATAAATAAGAAAGTGATAGTATGAAAATTACAGAAAGAATCATCAAGTTACATGTTCATAAATAATGCTGTTCCACATGAGAAATAAGCTTCCCAAAGCATTGATTCTATCTCAGCACAAATAACTCATCGCAAAATACTACACACTTGCCAGACCTGTTTTCATAGCCTTTGGTAATAGAGTGCTTAATAACTAGACTCATTAATGCTAATGGTAAATCAGTGAGATTAAATATTTCTATAAATCATTTCATTAATAAAACAGAGGGCCCATTAAAGAATTATTGAACTGTTAAGCTGCAATATTTCAGAATCAGCATTTTATAAACATTTCAATTAGCACAGTTTGACAACATCCATACAAGGTATGCACACCAGTGCCATAGGACAGAAAAGCATGCTCTGGGTATGAAATGAGAAAACCTTTTTTCTTTATAATACTTAGAGTCTCTACGTGTGTAAAATGAGTCTATAAGCAATATTATTTTGTATACTTAGTATTATGAGATATATATACAGGTACACACACACAAACACTGTCTATCACATGTCACTTTCAAGAACGCTCTAAAGGATG
>NW_004567108.1:57233057-57246551 GCF_000260355.1 Condylura cristata | reverse complement strand
AGACTAGAAATTATGCATTTCAAATAGTGCTATAAAGGTATAACATGGGGATGACCACACACACACACGCACACACACAAACATCACACATGAAAGTATAGAGTGGAGTCCATCAGACATGAAAACTTTACCCTTTATTTAGCTGCTTTTATTTTCTTTTAAACTTACAACCAAGCTAACACACACACACACACACACACACACATTATTAAACTTCCAACTGCAAGGGAACAGGGAAACTATTCAGTTGTAGAGTTAGGTTTACCCTAAAGCCACAAACTCTGTTCCAGTTCAGAATGTTTCTAATTTGCCAGGAAGTGCATGTTAGCTTAGAGGAGGTGGGTGCCAAAGTGTAAGAAAAACAGCAGATTTCCTGGCAGAGGATTGAGGCAAAAATGAATCCAGTATTCAGAGAAGCTGGGTAAATATCTAAATTCAAATCCCTTGTTTACTATAATGTTTTCTGTGTTGGGAAAATAAGTCCATACAGCTTAGGTTCTGTGTATGAGCGAGAGAAGAATTCTAGTGACTTTTTGCCAGGCTTGTGTTTGCATTGGCATTTGGAGTTTGAGCCCTTTGAAGACTTTGCATTAGAAAGTGTATGGTGAGATATATGTTAACCAATGAAGCACTAATTTCAAATAGAGAAGACAAAACTCAGAAATTCAAAAGTACTTTGAAAGTCTCTTGTGAACCATTAAACATCACAAATTAAAGATGACCACAAATCTTTTCCCACCAAAAATCTTTTGTTTTTTTGCCCTCCCCTTGAAACTATACTAGATTGAAACTGATTTGACAAATAGAACATGGTTGAGGGGACTGTGATATCCTGGATTTGGAACTCAAAGGATTGGAAGACTTTGTCATGGTGTCTGGGGAATCTTCAGACACACTGCAATTAATCCAAATATCCTGGGTTTGTCATGAAATGAAAAGCCTAATCCAAAGAAGTTACCTTAGAGATATGATTTATCTAGTGGAAAATGAGAGAAAAAGATCAGAGATCATGAGAGAAATAGACTCAGAGGATGATATTCTAGACCCCTAATGAGAGTTACACATATCAGGGGGAAAACTCTCAGTCAAATTTCTGACCCAAAAAGACATTAGAAAAATGAAATAGTTTAATCACCTGTTACTTCAGGGAAGTTTGTAATACAGTAATAGATAACCAAAATATAATGTTAGCATAAGAAGCTTAGTTTCCACAAATTTGTATTGAAAGAGAAAATTTATCAGTTTATTTTTTTTTAATTTACTCACACCTCCTGACAGATGTAGTATTTGTGTTTTTAACTAAAATCACTAACTATATCAAGACATCCAAAATCACTCAAGTAGTATGAAATCCAATAAGTAATGTAATATCAATATTTATACTAGTAAAATATTTGTGGATAATTAATTGTGGATAATTAAATGTATCAATTAGGAAAGTTAACATGTAACAGCTATGTTTTTAAAATATAATGTTAAGTGGGTCCTCCCTGGTGGCATAGCGGGTTAAAGCACAGCACTAAGTAGCTAAAGCTATTTTTGCATGAGTCCGATGCCCGCACCTCCTCCTGACCCACCCACTGCTCCCCTCAGCAGTGTACCTCGATGATCTTCCAGTTCTGCTCCCCTCTCTGTCTCTGGTGAATCCGCTCACAGCTCCTGTGCCTCTGGTCTGTACCCCAGTTCTGTATGCACAAGTAAATATTATATATATATATATAATAGAAGAGACCAAATAGCCTCTGCAATTCAAAAAAAAGAAAGGAAGAAAAACATATCACACTCCTAGTCTTCCAATTATACTATAGTGCTATAATAAGCAAAACAATACGGATATGGTATTGGGATAAAAATAGATGACAGATAATAGAGAGACCAGAAAAAAATACATCATATATACAGTTAATTTACAAGAATGAGAGCAAGGGTGGAGAAATAAATTCTCATCAATAAGTGGTTTTGTGAAAACTGTATAGTCACATTGAGAAGCATGAAAGTAGACCATGTAATATACAAACTTCAGTTAAATATGTATTAAAGACTTGGATACAAAGTCTAAAACCATAAAATCTATAAAAGAAAAAATAGTCTCAACACTCAGCAACTCTATCTTTGGGGATTCAACATTACTTGTAAGAGACACAAAGCTATGGTAAGAGACACAAAGCAGAAAATAAACAAGTGGAACTACATTGAAATGTAGTACATTAAATGTGTATGCACAATGAACGACACTATTATTAAAATGAAAAGACACCCTACTGAAAGTGAGGAAATATAGCCAAATCATACAAAATATTGCCAAAGGTAGCAATAACCAAGGTATATAAAGAACACACAACATTCAATAAAAAAAATAAATAGCCAAATAAAACTTTGACAAAATAGCTAAATAGACATCTTCATAATTTACACATATAGATGGTAGTCAGGCACATGAAAATAATCCTATTTATCACTGATCCTCAGGGAAATGCAAATCAAAATCATAGTGAAATACCATCTCACACCTAGGATAATAGTCAATATCAAAAGGATCAGGAACAAAAACTGTTGGTGAGGATGGTAGAAGAAATAGAACATTTGTACATGATTGTTGAGAATGTAGACTGGTCCAGCCCTTACTGGAAACATGAAAGTTTCTCAAATTACTAAGAACAGATAGACCATGAGATCTAGCAAGTTCACTCCTATATAATTAACTGAAAAATGCAAAAACACTAATTCAAAGGAATATTGCACTGCTATGTCCATTGCATTACTATTTAAAATGACCAGGTTATGGAAATAACCTTTGTGGCTAAGGACAAATAAAGGATAAAGAAAGTACAGACAATATACATATACTTATTGACATACTACTCAGCTATTAAAAAAATACAACAAGAAATTTTGTTTTTGGTAATTGCATGTATGGAATTGAAAGGAAATTATGATATGAAAAGTAAAACTCATTAGTAAGAGAAGACAGATATGAATAATATCACTGATATGTGGAATATAAATAAATGAACAAAAAAAATAGGCAAAACTAAATTAAAGTGAACCCTAGAAAGTTGACTATAAAATTGTTCAAAAATGAGGGGAGAGTGGGAGTTGGAATCACAATGAAAGGAGGAGACCAAATGGATTATAGTGGAAAACTGTTGGTGCTTTGGTGATGGACATGGTGTGGTAACATACATGTGAACAGCTCTGAACCTATATACCTACACCATATATAGTATTATAAACAAATAATTCCTTAACAAAAATATATCAGTTATAAAAGTAAAAATAGAAATTCAGTATGATTCAAATATTTCATTTGAGTCTTTATCCTCAAAATACAAATAACACTAATTCAAAGAATTTCACACACACAAATATGTGTGTATATATATGCCATATATATATATATATACACATATATATATATATGCATAGGTGTATATATACATGTACGTGTGTGTGTGAGTATATGTAGACATCCCTATGTTTATTTCAACCTTATTTACAACAATGAATATTTGGAAGCAATCTAAGTGCCCACTGACAGACAATGGGATAAAGAAATGATATATACATCATGGATTATAACTCAGCAACATTTGCAACAGCATGGATGTACCTAAAGAGTATTACATTTAAGGAAGTGAATCACGTAGAAAAAGAAAAACATGTAATTTAACTCATAATATATTCAGAGAAGGAGAATAAAAGGTGAAATAAAGCAAAATTATTTTTTCAGACTGTAAGACAATTTACTGATTACTAGAAAAAAAGTTATGAAGTTAGAGATTAAGGTTAAAAAAGTGAATTGCAACTATTATATTATTTAAAAATAAAAGGTGAATTGCATTGGGAACAAAAGACATGGACTTTTAGAAGTAAATATAATTAGTATATGCATTTGTTGAATTTTAATGATGGATACCTGAAATTTATATAATGCTATAATGCAGTGTTACTTTGAAACACTTGATCTTAGCCACAAGGCCAAGAAGCAATAGTATTAGTTCAAAAAATACACTAAATTACAACAAAATTTTTATGTTTCAAAAAGTTAAGCATTAAAAAATGTGTCTGCCTCTTAGGAAGGACCTCAATATATTGTTTCTTCTTAGTTTTTCTTAAACTCTTATAATAAATTATATTTAAATAGAAAGTAGAACTTATATATATGTTGTGAAGAGTCATATGTTAACATTTGTGTGTGTATAAATATATATACATATATATGTATAAGTATATATATATGTATGTATGTATGTATTATAAAATGTGTCTGCCTCTTAGGAAGGACCTCAATATATTGTTTCTTCTTAGTTTTTCTTAAACTCTTATAATAAATTATATTTAAATAGAAAGTAGAACTTAATTATATATATGTTGTGAAGAGTCATCTGTTAACATTTGTGTGTGTATAAATATATATACATATATATGTATAAGTATATATATATGTATGTATGTATGTATTATGTGTTTCTTTAAGGATATTGTGGACATAGTTTGATCACATTAGTTTTGATAATTTGGCATATTTTTTGCTCAATAAAATATTTATTTAAAAATAATGTAATTAGTAGTAGTTTTATGTCACATTTAACAATTGTGCACATAAAGTATTTACAAATGGATTAAAATATTAGGGAGAGGCCCTCCCTGGTGGTGCAGCAGCGCGGCACTGAGAATCTAAAGCCGCTTCCGCAAGAGTTTGATTCCCGCCTGCCCCGGAGGTGACCACATGGCAGATCTCTCCTGACCCGCCCGCTGCTCCCCTCAGAAGTGTACTTCGCTGATCTGCCTGTTCTGTTCCCCACTTTGTCTCTGGTGAAGCCTCTCACCACCCCTGAGCCTCTGGCCTGTACCCCAGTTCTGTATGCACAAATTTATTTTTAAATAAATCTTTAAAAATAATATTGGGGAGAAAGAAATAAATCTGGGATAGATAAAAAATACATATATTTTTGCATTAAGGATTTTCTACCTGAAAATATGCTATTTTTTTTAATTGCCAAAAGAAAAGACGGTAACAAGTACTAAGTAGGGAGAAGGATATCTGTTGCATAGTTAAATAAAATACGAATTCCAGTTGTCATTAGAAGATAAACTCTATACATTTATATTTTTTAATCTCTATGTACACTTTTACCCATTCAATAAGTATAACTGAAATTTACTTACAATATATCTCTATTGTCGCACATTATTATGGTTTAACTTGCAAATTTACAATACATACAACTGCAAACATAAAGTGGAAATCCAAATATTTCCCATGAAAACAATTGAGTAAGTCTACAATTTACCAATATTCAATAATCTCATTAAAGTTAAAAATGTCAATCAATACAATGTATCTATTTAAATTATTTTTTAAATTAAACATAAATTGTTTACAGGAGGATTTGGAATCAGACTTCCTGGGCTCAATGTCTATTTCCACTGTATCTTAGCTGCAAAAATTTTTCCTGATCTTCCCTCAAGAGAAGGCAATAGAACTTTTTCAATAAAGCTACTTCAGGGATTAACTATGCAAATATTCAACATACTTAAAAGTTTTGACACAGAATAAGACTTCTGTAAATATTACATCTTCCTCATTACTGCCTCGGATAGCAACAGTGACATATCTTCCTCTTCTTCATCATCAGATATAAATAATAGCCAGCACTGTTTTCACCAAAGGGCAAATTTTGCCACTGATCTCAGAAACCTGATTAACATATACCCACAAAATGTTCTGTTTTAACTTATATTCATAGCTGAAATTTCTTAAATACTATTTAAAATTATTTCCAAAAGCCTGTTTTCTGATATTTCATATTTTTAACTATAATGCCCAAAGTGGAAAGAAACAGCTGTGAAAGGTATCTCCATATTTGAAAAAGAAAGGGAAGAAACCTGCCCAACACTGGGTTTGGGGTTTCAAATCACTGTACTTGGTACAGGGCAGCAAGAGGCAATAAAACTGGCCAATGACACAACCCAAATAGTTTACCGGTCACTGTCTGTGTTCTTCACCCAAGCACACAATTGCAAGACTATTTATTTAACAAACCAGGGAAAAACCAGTGAGGCCACAGTGACCGCTTTTACCTTACCTGAAACTGTTTTATTGTGTGATATTGGACATATTAAATATTCAATATTTTAAAGTCCTCATCACAAATGTTCCTGAGATGAATGAAGTCTTCCCAAACACTGAGGACCGAGAGCACATGGCAGCTAGAACATAGGACAGGGTACAACTTACCAAGGAAGAAAAAGATGATGAAATGCCCCCAGCACAGCACCAGAGAAGCGACTCAAAACAGTAGCTGTAGCGACCAAATTCCCAGTCTGCCACACTCAGACAGCTCAGTGAGGTGCCTGGCTCTGGGTCTTCCGCTTTGAGGATGCAAAGTTTCTGAACTTTTCCTCTCTGAGAAAGGCTGCAGGAAGCCTCTTAACATCCTACAGAGTCCCACAACAGACTACTGGAAGATTGGCATGCTGGGAGCAGAAATGGCTGACCCCAGAATCCCTGAAGATTTGAAAACAATGAAATCCTGAAAGCTCATTCTTGGGGTATGCTCCTGTAGTCCTTTAGAGTTCTTATCAGAGTCTCCACCCCCCACTGATACTTGAATTTTGCCTGAGGCTCTCCTTCCTCGCTAACAACCCCCTCCAGAGTGTGCCACCTGTTTACATCAGTAAGCTCACACTCAGTCTGTACACCAGTCAGCTCACACTCAGTCTGTACAAACAGACACCTGGGAACCATGAAGAAATGTTAGAACACTCATGGGCTTTGAGTCCTGTCTGGGCATTCTCCCTTTCTTAGACTGAGATCTGAAGAAATACTGAAGAGGAAAAAACATCTAAATGGCTAAATTAAGCACCAGATAAGAAAAGCCTGAGGAAATCAGTTCGATGGGAAGCAGTTGTGGAAATTGTGGCTCCCTACCAGAAGGACAACTGATATCACTAATCTCATCTGATAATTACACATTGTTCTATTTTTGAATAAAAGAGGTGAAAGATCTGTATAGTCAGAGGACATCTGAAAGCAGGCAGTCTATCCCTTCCATCTTTGACTTGGTAAGGCTGTATAATTTCCTGGGGCCCTGGAGTTCTGTAGAGATCACTTTGGCTGGTTTACTAGTTGCCTGGCACTGAACACACTAAGAGACTTCGGGAGAACAGGATTTGGGACCACTGCAGAATATATCTGGGAACTTCTAAACTACTGGAGTTAGTAATTCATACTAGAAGCAACCTTTGAATGCTTGCAACTCAAGGAATCTCCTGAAAGAAGGTCAAAGCAGCACTAATTAAATAAGAAGTTGGTCCTCATAGCCCCTTCATTTATGTTCAGCTTGTGAAATAGATTAAAATATATATTTTGTAAATTTACAATTTAAAATATGTTTACAAAGAATCTCATAAACTCCTCTAACAATCAAGAGGACATAAACTCTAATTTTCCAAACAGAAAGGACAACCTGTATTTCCTTGAATAATGGAGGATGAATTAACATTACAAATGCATCTCATTTTTCTTTTAGCCATTGTTCAGCCACTGATCTTTACTAGTCTAGCTATTAGAGTAGGATGTGTGGGGCTTAGACTTAGGCCAGGTAGGTATTAATAAGATTTATAAGATTGTCATAGAAACACAGAACTGTTTCCTGTGGAATGGGAACATTGACTGCAAAAGAGCAATGTTCTTGTGGAATATTAATGCTAACAGTCACTTAAAAAGCTTATGATTGGATGACAAAAACACAATTATTTTTCCCCATGTTAATTTTCCAGGCTCTGGAGTGGTCCTTGTGTATTTCCATACAGGAGACACCTTATTTTTCAATCTCAACTGTCCCACTGCTGGAATTTAGGGTACTGAAATAATATCAGTATCTAATAGATTTTTCTAAGAAATTATCCAGATTGCATTAATCTGATAGTTCATAGTTCTTATTCAACAGCATAAAAGTGACTATGAAATGCAATTTCCTTTTAGTCATAAAAACACATGATAAATAAATTATATCATCTTTTGGTTGTAAATATAGGCAACTAAATGCTCTAAGATTGTATTTTTTAGCTGAGCAATGTAAACTAGACTTGTAAAATAATTTACTACTATGATTCTAATTGTAACAGGGTGGTCCCCAGGAAAAGGGGAGGTTCCAAGTACCTTGCCCCACCCAGAAGGAGGGTGAAGCTGAGGAAAGAGGGATCTGGAGAGGAAACTGAAGAGGAAGGAAGCAGGGTAGAGAGCCAGAAGATGACCTGAGGGTGCCACAAGGAGCAGACAGACAAGAATAAACTGTGCTTGCTTCTTCTTGGCCCTGGACTGGTTGAAACAGACATGGGTGAGAGACCTGTGTGGAGGCTAAATATGGCAGCATTTATCTTGATTTTGATTTTGCTCTTTTCCTCCATGTGTGATCCTTTTCTATGGGTCCCTGCCGGAATGTGCTTTAGTCTTATGGCGGACCTTGCTTTAGGCCAATCCCTTTGGGGTAGACTTTTACTCACAAGGGGATGGGTGACTTTAGGTGTTTGATTAAGAAACTATATTCTTTGTCTTCTGTATTGCACACTATTCATATTTAAGTTCCTTTCCAATAAAGGTCTTATATGTTTTGTCATTATGTGGCAGATGGCATAACCTATTTAGAGCAGGCAGGTTTGGAGTTTCAGGGGTGTCCCTCTCCCTGCCCTGTAACATAATGTCCTATCACATGCTAATTTTTAAAAGGAAATAACAGAGCACTAGAAATGTAGCAAGGAAAATTGCAATAGTAAATAATGAACTGATAATGTAACTGATGTTCCTTGCTACAAAAAGTGTTATAGGACAGCAGATCTGTTGCATCCATACTGGTTAGTTCCACACCTATGATTTTAACAAATAGATTTAACAAATATATTTTTTGATACTTAACTTTTTATATATCTTGAATTTGAAAGTGTTCTGACCATGAAGAATTTTTTCTATAAAATTCTATAAAAGCCCCAAAATCTACCTGCCCTAAGTGGGTTCTGCCATCCGCTGCAACAAGACAAAACATATAAAACTTTAATGAAAAGGGACTTTAATACAGTAAATATACAATATGGAACACAAAGAATATACCTTCTAAATCAAACACCTGACGTTATCCATCCCCTCGTGGGCAAAAGTCAACCCAAAAGGGATTGGCCCAAAGCAAGGCCTGAAAGCCTGCCACAAGACTAAAGCACCTCTGGCCGGGACCCATGGAAAAGGGTCAGAAATGGCCAGACAAATCTGGGAGGAAAAGAGCAAAATCAAAATCAATATAAACACTGCCATAGCCACCTCTCTACAGGTATCTTACCCACATCTGCCTCAACCAGTCCAGGGCAGCAAGCATCACATGCTTGCTGCTCCATGTGGCTTCCTCAGGTCTCCTCCTTCTCCATCCTGCTTCATTTCCTTCTCTCTTCTCCCTTTCTTCTCTCCTTTTTCTCTGCTCAGCTCCACCCTCCTTCTGGGTGCGGCAGGGAACCTGGAACTTCCCTTTTTCCTAGAGACCACCCTGTTATAAAAGGATCATTTAGAGCAGAAGAAAATTGATTTCATATGAAAGTAAATTATCTTTGATTAATCAATGTTTAATCACATGTTAATTATAAAAAAATAAAATAGGCAAATGTCATAAAATATAGAGAAAATTCTTCATGATCAGAACACTTTCAAATTCAAGATATATAAAAAGTTAAGTATCAAAAAATATATTTGTTAAATCTATTTGTTAAAATCATAGGGGTGGAACTAACCAGTATGGATGCAAAGAAATTTATTCCTTTGAATTTTAATGTATATATTCATGTGAACAGATGAAAACAAGTATTTTCCAATGAGACTTCTTTCTCAAGGGAATTATGTGAAGGGACGCTTTGGGCTTTGGCAACCAAATGACAAATGAAAATGAGAAGATGGCAGTTTCAACTTATAAAATGTGGCATTAAACATTCAGTAAGAAACTATTAAAATGCATGATGTTATTTAAGAGGAAGAGACTAGTCAAGTGCAACTGAGTTCTGCTATCACATTCCAAATGCCACCTCAGCTGCCACCTGGCTTTGATCCCTCCCAGATCTGAGTATTTATGTGTGAGACAGTTTTTGTCCTGCAGATCCAGTTCTTCTGCTGACCCACATTTGTATTCCATCCTTGGGCTCACTGTCCTCATTCTTCTTTTATAGTGACTTCAATATCCATAAAATTCCTCTTTCCAATGCCAACAATACATAATGCCAATGCAGAAAACGCAGGTGAACAACTCTGTTTGGTTAAATATTCATTAACTGAAATGCTCAGGAAATGGGGTATCATGATTTATTGAACGCTCTTGTTAGTCAGCTATGGAATATATTTAAATAGTGCTTACAATGTGTCAGATGTAACTGTAAGGGTTTTACATGTATTACCTTGTTTGATCCTTTCAAGTACCCTATGCGTGGAGGCAAATTATCTCTACTTTGTAGATGAAGAGTGAGGCACAGTGATGTTAATAACCTACCTAAGGTCACCTCCAGGAAAAGTAAGAGTATGGATATGAGCACAGAAATCCAGTTGTAGAGCTTTGGCTCCTAAATATAAACTCCACCAAATCTCAGTCTCACAAAACACGTTTCTCAAATATTTGTTTATTTACAGCTGTAGTAAGTCAATGAGCTGTTTAATTCTATTTAACTACCTTAATAACAATGCAGTATTTTGGGATCATTATGCTGATAGTGAATTCTCATTATATAAGTCAATAAATGCTGGAAAGAGAATATAGGACATGAAACACACACATATTCATGTTCATAATGAACTCTCAGTTATATCCTGAAGGATGAGCAGATGAAAAACAATAAAAATGTAGCCATTGCCCCCCGAAAACTAGACATTGTAGATCATGAATACTGATAAAAGATGAACAAAAATATAAGAATATTAAGAGTTTGTGACCACATAAAATTAAGCAAATGAAACAGAAGGGAATTTTTAAAGTATATACAATGGGTTATGAAAATAAATAAATTAAATGATTTAAGAGTAAAGAAAAATTATAAAGCAACAAAATGTACGGAGGCTGAAGAACAGCTCCACATAGTGACACCTTGATCTGACCATAAAATGTTAAAATTCTTCAAATCCGGAATAATTTAAATGAAATCTCCCTAAATTGATTAACAGCTACCTTTTTACAGTATGGTATTACCCCACCGTTATTTCAGTAAAATAACTGAGGTATTTTCTATTGCACAGGGACACCAAGGAAGAATATTAGTATTTGATCTTAGCTTTAAAACATAATTTCTTTTGTTAAAGAACAAATATTTTAATCGAAAAAAAAAACTGAAAAGTTCAGTCATACTGCACATATTATTCTTAAATCACTTCTAAAATTTTGACTGTTATTAAACAAATAGATGTTACATAACAATTGTAGGGAGAGGAGCTCCTTGTAAATCAAAGATGAAGAACACTTTAATTTCTTTTATCAAATCTCACAACCTCCCCAT
The DNA here is from genome assembly GCF_000260355.1 of Condylura cristata. Classification (NCBI taxonomy): domain Eukaryota; kingdom Metazoa; phylum Chordata; class Mammalia; order Eulipotyphla; family Talpidae; genus Condylura; species Condylura cristata. The sequence continues at coordinate 57,235,034 of NW_004567108.1, read as the reverse complement.
GACAAAAGATATGCACAACAATACTGTTAAAACTCCGTGGTGCAGTGGGTTAAAGCACAGCCTAAGAAGCTAAAGCCACTTCAGCATGAGTTCCATCCCCACCCTGGAGGTGACCCACATGGTGCCGCAGACCTCTCCTGACCTGCCCGTTGCTCCCCTCAGCAGTGTAATTCATGGATCTCCCTGTTTTGCTCCCCACTCTGTCTCTGGTGAATCCTCTATCTGCCCCTGTGCCTCTGGCCTGCATCCCAGTGCTGTATACACAAATAAATAAACCTTTAAAAAAATAAAAAATTTGTAATAACCTATCACAATATTATTGTAGGTTAAGAAGCAAAATATATTAAATGCATTTCTTCAAAACATTTGGTACCTGTACTGATATGTGTCTGTTTATGTGCTATGCATGATGTTGACAGAAACAATTGCCTATGAGAGCATCCCAAGCCATTCAGGAATATATTTGTGTTACAGAGCTGAGAGAAGGGCAACCCAGAACCCCAAACCTACCCATTCTAAATAGTTTTGCCATCTGCTGCATCACAACAAATAAGACCTTTAATGGAAAGAAACCTAAGTACAACCAGTGTGTAACAACAACAACAAAAATAGACAAAGAATATGATTTTCAAATCAAATACCTGAAGTTACCGGCTAAGAGGATCACTGAGGCCCAAACTGTGTGCCACAAGTCTAAAGCACCTTCTGGTAGGCCCCATAATAAAGGGTCAGAAACAGCCATTTTAGTCTGGTAGAAAAAGAGCAAGATAAACTAAATATAAAAGCTACTATCATTAATCTCCCCAAGGGTCTCTCACCCACATCTGTTTCAACCTGTCCAGAAACAATAAAGCAAGTGCAGCTTCTTCACAGTTCTCCTTGCTCCCTGTGACTCCTCCAGGTCTCTTTCTTGCTCTCTATCTTTATTTCCCCTCCTTTTTCAGTTTCCCCTCCAGCTTAAGGGTTCTGGGGTGCACACTTTCTACCCTGTAACAATCTCCCTATTTATTCCAGCCTTCAGAACTTGCCTGTTGTGCAAGAAGTGGGGCCTTAGTCTTAATCTTAGTGATGACACCCCAATATTCACTGTCATATTCAAAAGATTTTATTGTTGGACTTAAGTTTCTAGAATTTATTTCCTGAAGAACCATCCCTACAAAGACAACAAATAAGTATTTCAGGTTTATGAGGAGGCTAAAAAACCTTAGATCAAGCAGCCAATGAGAAGGTATTGTAATATACCAGAAATAGTTAAATAAGAATTTAAACTATTGAAATTGTATATGAAAAATGATATTTTAAGAAATATTTCTACTCCATATCCCACCACTTCCTCAAGTCTTAATTTGCTTACCTTGATAATTTATTATCCTAATCAGTTCAAGTATCTAAAAATATTTTTAAAGTAACAAATCCACTTTCTTTTTTGATATTATAGAATTTTCTTCAGCTTTGAGCCTTATCCTTTCTATTGAAAAATAACCTTAATTTATCCAGGATGCCAGACTGAAGGAGAGTGGCAAAGATAGTTGTGTATTTGTGTACAGGATTAGTGAATCTTAGGACAAGCTTAAGGGCTTAAGGCTCTATTTAAAATTCAAGGTTGGCTTGTGTGAGAATAGCACAAAAAGTGTAAACAACTACAGGATTTTTATTACAACATTTTCCTATAGAATTGCATTATTGTCAGTTTGTTATTCTGAGACCTTGTAAATGATCCCATTGTTTAAAAAATAACTTCCCCCCCTTTTTTTTTTCTTTTTCCCTTTGTCTCATAAAAGCAAAACTCATCTTGACTTTTTGATTGACAGTCTGTAACTGTTTCTGTTTATCTTTGGAGGTAAGATGAGTTTCCTATAAACAAAAGAATGAGGGGCTTTGTTTCAAATCCATTTAGTCACTCTGTCTTTTTCACTGATAAATTCCATCCACTTAACATTTAAGGTGGTTGAGAAGACTTATTGCCACTTTTTTTTT
>NW_004567108.1:57225405-57232282 GCF_000260355.1 Condylura cristata | reverse complement strand
AATACTTAACCAAATATAAGTCCTGAATGAATCCTTGCAAGATGAATGGATAGCATAATGATAGATGGATTCAAAGATGGGTGGAGAAAGGAGATTTCATGAGAAGTTGTCTGGTAAAGAAACTAAAGTGAAAATCTGTATGTCATGGTATCTAGGAAAGGCAAAATGGAATTTAAAACAGATTGCCCAAATAAAAAGAAAAAGCACAGATGTGGCATAGCAAAAAAAGGATGAAGTGGTCAGATATTTAGATTACTGAAGAAAGTGGGTAGCTAAATGACCTTTACTCCCCTAAAAAGAAAGATTTATAAATAGTAGAGACTAAATCAATTGGCAAGATTAGAAGAGTGTAACAGTGTGATCGCAGGGAAAGGGGAGGTTCCAGTTTCCTTCCCATTTCAAGGCAGGGAAGAAATGGGCAGGGGGAGTTAGAAAAGAGACTGGGAGAGGGAAGACAAGAGATCAAGAAGAGGACCTGGAGGAGGCAGATGGAGCACAGAGAAATGTGAAGAAGAAATGTGAAGCAAGCTGTGCTTGCTTTTTGGCCTTGGACTGTTACCAAGGTCTTAAGGGACATGGGAGGGGACAGTTGAGAGAGAGAGGAACATGGGTGAATGACTCATGGGGAGGCTGACTATGGCAGCCTTTATCTTGACTTGGATTTGTTTCTATTTTTCTCTTTTCTTTGCAGACTTGCCCATCTCGCTTCTGTCTCTTTCCTATGGGTCCCCATCAGAAGGTACCTGTGGCAAGCTTTGGGGTCTTAACAGTCTTGCTTTGAGCCAGACCTGTTTGGCTGACATTTACCCATGAGTATGATGGAGTTCAGATGATGGATTTCAGTGTGTGGATTTCTTGGGTCCCTCAGAAAAAGAATTCAAAAGATGTTCCCATTCATCAGCACATGCCAAGTTTATTGAGGAAAGAAAAGAAAGAGGTTTCTGACACAGACAGGCAGTCTTGAACTGTTTTGCTTGGGTAAGGGTTGTTCTTTTATAATGTTTTTTGATAGAATTACTGTGGAAAGTATCTCTTTAGAGTCAGATTGAGTTAGTTCTCTTAGACCAGCAATTGCTCTGTGCCCACCTCTGACTGATAATCTTTTCTGACTCCATATTAGATTCCTGGAAATTCCCATAGCTATGGTTAGTCCAAGTTTCATTAATCATCCTCCACCTCTGGTGTCCATCCTCATGAGGCCCTCCATCCTAAACTTTTCTACTCTAAGATTCAAGGGATGGGTAGCCTAGATGCCTAATTTGGATATCTTCTGGAACCACATGCTCAGTGACCTCATTTCAAGCCCCCCTATTTGCCTGGGCCTTTTTTTTTTTTTTTTTTAGTATTTTACTTATTTATGGATACAGGACTGGGGTGCAGGTTAGAGATGCCGGGGCCCTGAGAGAATTCACCAAAAACAGAGCCATAGGGAGCAAAATGGGCAGCTCAATGAAGTACACTGCTGAGAGGTATGTCAGGAGAGGTCTGCCACGCCACGTGGATCACCTCAGGGGCAGGCGATTGAACTAGCATTGCAGTGGCTGCAGCCAGCTTTGCAGTGCTGAGATCCAACCTGCTACACCTCCAGGGTGGGCCTGCCTGGGTTTTTGCCCGCAAGGAAGTGGGTGGTTTGGGTGTTTTATTGAGAATTCTATTATAAGTGATACCCCTTTTTCTCTAATTATCTTTCAGACTAAGCTGATTCTTTTGCCTGTGTGGATGTGTGTATAGACAAATTCCTTCAAAGTATGTACGTCTTAACAATTTGAGGTCCCTCAGTCATGTATTAACATTGCCTATTATAAAAAGTAAGGTAATTAATAAATTTTACTAACATTACATTTTTAAATCACATTATGTATTCTTCTATATAAAAATGCAGTTTGGAAATTATTGCATACTGTGGTATAGTAATTTAGCAGTCTAAGAAATGCAGTGTTTCAAGAATATGTAATAAATATTTTTATGATAGGACATGTGGTATTTACATTAAATTTACATGTGGTATTTACATTAAATTTGCTTATCAGTTTGTCAATTTATCTTTCTAGTCTATATCCATTCTATATCCTTTTTTTTTTTTTTAATCTATCTGTAACAGGGTGGTCCCTAGGAAAAGGGGAAGTTTCAGGTTCCCTGCCCCACCCAGAATTAGGGTGGAGCTGAGAAGAGAAAAAGAGAGAAGAGAAGGAATCTGAAAAAGAAGGAGGCAGGATGGAGAGCCAGAAGGAGACCTGAGGAAGCCATATGGGACAGAAAAACATGTGAAGAAGCGGTGCTTGTTCCTTGTCACTGGACTGGTTGAAAGAGATGTGGGTGAAAGACCTGTGGGGAGGTTGACTATGGCAGTGTTTATACTGATTTTGATCGTGCTCTCTTCCTCCCAGATTTGTCTGGTCATTTCTGACCCTTTCCTACAGCCCCTTGCCAGAAGGTGCTTTAGGCTGTGGCGGGCTTTCAGGCCTTGCTTTGGATCAATCCCTTTTGGGAGGACTTTTGCCCACAAGGGGATGGGTAACTTCAGGCGCTTGATTTCGATATTATATTCTTTGTCTTTTTTATTTTATACTCATTGTATTAAAGTTCCTTTTCATTAAAGTCTTTCTTGTCTTGTCTTGATGCGGCAGATGGCAGAAACTATTTAGAGCAGGCAAGTTCAAGGGTTTAGAGATGCTCCTCTCTCTCCCTGCCCTGCAACATATTCGCATTCTGGTAAATTTTAGTATGTGTCATGTGCTATTTTGTTTTTGTTTTTAGTCTTCTGGGAAATTTCCCTGCTACTTGTGCGCCATGTGTCATATTGTATTGATTGTCCATATCATTAAATTGAATATGTACTATGCAAAACTTTTTATATACCAAGAGTTAGGTGGACATTAATTTTCTGATTTCCTACCCTAGGTCAGAATAGATTTAATTATTCTACAATAACATATTTAAATAATTTCATGTAAAAGTTTTCCAATTTATGTAAGAATTTTAGTAAATAGATTAAACCTAATTTGAAATGCAACATAAATTGCAAAATAAAATTATTTCCTTTGGAATTTTTACAGGGTAGGATGAGGGGCACCCCAAGACCCCCAAACCTGTTCATTCTAAATAGATTCTGCCATTCACTGCATCAGGACAAAACATAATATTCTACATAGGACTTTTAATGAGAAGGAACTTTAACACATTAGTGTGCAATAAAGAACATACAAAGAACTTACTTTCCAAATTAATTAATGGAAGTTATTCATTCCTTTGTGGGTCAATACCAGACAAGCAGTATTGGCCCAAAGCAGGGCTACTGAGACTTCAAGAGCTTGCCACTGTAACCTGTGGCTAAAACAAAACTGTTATAGGTGGTGAATGTTGTTGAGAATTGATAGCCTCAGGGACAATATAAATATATTATCTGTGGGTGGAAACTAAAAAGAAATATTTAGAACTGTAGAAGCAGCCCCTGGTTATTTAATGAAAAACACAAATATCTTTAGAAACGCATGACTACTTCCTGGATAAATATATTATTCCTGGGTTCCTTAACCTGTTACAGGACAACCCCGATATGAAGTGGGTTGGGCTGACTATGGGTCCTCACCCACAGGCTTAACAGGGACTCATAATAAGACTCAACTGCAGGCACACACAAATGGGTTAGGAAAGGGTTTATTTTAAAAAGATAGGGAAAGGGACCCTCCGTGGTGGGCAAAGGGTTAGGGCCCAGTACTGCAAGCTGGTGTTTTGTCCCAACTTCTGTGACCTGCCGAAAGAAAGGAAGGAGGGAAGCAGAAAGGCTGAGCAAGCAGAGTCTATTGCTCCCGGACAGCAGCTGAGACGGAGCCCCCAGAGTGGGGTCTGCAGCTACTGCCAGCCCCATAGGGGTTCGGAAGGGCCTCCTATATAGATTCTAAACTCAGATTCCAAAAGGGTGACTCATCGCTGTGTCCCTTGATGTAAGGCCCAGTTGGTTATCACCTTCTTCTAGTCCCATCCCGGATACAAGGCACAGTTAATTGGATGCAAACCCCAGTTTATTACCGCCTTATCACCGTTGGATACAAGGCCTGATTTATTACTGCCCTTATCCAGTCCCTTAGTAAATCTCCACAATTGGTCATTCCCAACAGCTGGCTGCAGCAGCTTCAGTGTGAGTTCATCTCCACCCTGGAGGTGATCAACATGGCGGGGTAGGCCACTCCTGACCCAGCTGCTGCTCCCCTCAACAGTGTACTTTGTTGATCTGCCTATTCTGCTCCCCACTCTATCTGTGGAGAATCCTCTTACCCCCCCTACACCTCTGGCCTGTACCCCAGTTCTGTATGCATAAATAATTCTTAAAAAAAAATTATGGGGAAGGAAAAAATAAGGGTGAAAAATTGTTGAATGCACCCTAGCACCCTACCAGTCCTGAGCTGGACTCTGAAAAGCACACAGAGAACCAATGAAAAGCCAAGAGCCAAGTCCCCAAGGCCCACATGTCTGGTTATATACCAGACCAAGTTGCTTAACTCCACCCTCAGATTCCGGCAATCCTGTCTTGAAATCTTGGATCTCTTTGGTCTGGAGTGGTGGTTGAATCCATAAAACCTGTTTCTGGAGATCATTCAGGGAATCCTTTGTCCCCAACAATAAATGGGATATTATAAATACTGATTTTATTTTAACACTAATCCAAACACTCCTGTCTGTATTGCAGTACTATTTACAATAGCCTAGATTTGTAAACAACCTAAGTGCTCCAAAAGAAATGAATGGATCAAGAAGATGTGGTAAATATGCACAATAGAATACTTACTCGGTACTCAAAAAATATATAATTTTGCTATTTGGGCACATGGATGGAGATATAAGGGATTATGCTAAGTAAAATAAGTCAGAATGAAAAGGTTGAATATCACATAATTTCACTTATATGGGGGAACATAGAGAAACCCCCCCCCCCAAAAAAAAAGATCAAGGAAAAGAGGAAAAGACAACATGTGTAAGTTGAACCATAGACCTGACACATACAGCAGGGATGAGGTAGGGAGAGGGATCAAAACAGTGGCGGGAAGAGCGCACGAGACAGGGGAGATGAATCACTGGTGTTATAGTGGCTGGGAATGTACAGGGACTATATGTGAGGGGAGAAATCATGTACTGCCCAAAAATTAACAACAATGTGAGAAAATAAAAGAGTAAATATGTATTTTTTTAAATGCTGTAATAAAATAAAATATACTAAAAATACATGCATTTGCATATATAAAATTCCTGGCCATGATTGATATACAACAGAAATGTTCCCATATAATCTGAATTCAATCTATATGATTTAATTCATAGACTTTCTAGTAACTATGAGATATTATTTTTAGATACCAGCCTCATTAATCCTGCCCTGGAAACTTGTTTCAATTTTGGAATGGTATTCAAATTGATAGTGAAAATTAACAGCTATCAGGAACCACTTTAGTTTCATTTTTTTATCCTCTCAATGTCAAACTTCTTTATCTTCTTTCTTCTATTATATATTGACTTAAAAAAGGAATACTTTGAAATGTAAATTTTAAAATATTGGTTGCTTACATTTTATTTTGTAAACAAGCTAATACACCAGTTATTAATATGTCAAACACTTCTGTGCTTTCTTAGACTCCTTGCAAAGCATTTCTCAGATCTAAAAACTGGAGAGGCTAATTATTTGTGGGAAGGTGATTGTTTACGTTACATGCCTATAGCAATGCAAAATATTGTAAAGATCAAGTGCGTTCCTGTCTTTCTGTAAAAAATTCTTTCTGGGAGAGACTTACCTGATGATTTTGATATCTTGGATCTAGTATATATGCCATCAAAATTCACTTGTCAGTATACTAGGAGCGATAAATTTCAAACCTAGGTGATAATGACTTGCTTTACTTTTTTTTAAAGCCTTGTCTCATATTTTATTTACTTATTTGTTTATTTATTATTTTTATTGGGATGACCTTGGTTTACATTGTTATTTGTATTTTGGAAATATAGAATTGTCCACACTTCTCCCACACACCCTTTTTGCTTTTTGTTAACTTGGTCTTAAGTAAAACAGTTTTGTTTTTTTTTTATAAGAATATTGTAGATAGTTCTACAGTAAATTTAATGCTTTTGTTCTCTCTTAGTGACCCTGATTTCTAGTCTTTAAAAGAGCAATAACTAAAATTGAAATAACCCTTTTCTTTTAAAGTGCTGATTTTCACCCCACCCTGACCTAGTGTTTCTTTTCTCACATTTATCCTAATGATTTAAAATGATAAAGACCAAGTCCTTGCTAAAGTTTTTTGAAGCATGTGCTTAAAAATACACTATGTTCCATGAAACTTATTTTATGTGAAAATTTCCATTTTTTTTGATCTAAGAAGTAGATACACAAGACTTTTATCTTCTTTAAAAAATAAGAATACAAGTTATCTTAGATCTAATAAAAGCCATGGAAGTTTTTATTTTCTAAGGTTTATTTATTTATGCATACAAACTGGTCCAGCTTAGAGGTGCAGGGAGTGAGAGATTCCAGCAGATACAGCGAGGGGAGCAGAACAGGCAGATGTACTGAAATACACTGATGAGGGAAGGAGCAGGTAGGTGAAGAGAGGTCTGCTGTGGCATGTGGGTCACCTTTCTAGCTGGGGACTGAACTCATGCTGTAGTGGCTGTGATAGCTTCATAGTGCTGTATTATAACCCCTTGCGCCACCAGGGAGGGGCCACCATGAAAACTTCTGTTAATTTGTTATTGCAACTTTGTGGATTGTGTTGTTTATGGGCACAGCTATAACCTTTCCAACTACACAGCAGAGGAAAGACTTAGAACTTCGAGTACTCGTGTCTTTCTGCTTTGTTGTATGGAGAACAAACTTTTTTTTTTTTTTTTT
>NW_004567108.1:57218854-57225270 GCF_000260355.1 Condylura cristata | reverse complement strand
CCATGTGGTCACCTCCGGGGCAGGCGGGAATCGAACTCATGCAGAAGCGGCTTTAGATTCTCAGTGCTATGCTTTAACCCGCTGCGCCACCAGGGAGGGCCGGAGAACAAACTTTTATAAAATCATTTTTCATAGCAGCCAAGTGAAAAATGCCCTTTGCTTACTGTACTTCGGGGAAATAATCAACATTATTTTATTGAACCTAATTAAATTATGCATAATATGTTGCTCACTTTGGGAAAGGGTTTTTTTTATTCTTGCAATTTGTTTGCTTTTTCACTTCATTATATACATTGTTGGAGAAAATTATTTTATAAATAACAATTATAAAATTGTGTGGCAATTTGTTTTAGATTTTAGTTTCCCTTTATCAAGCTGATTTGCAAACTTCAGATGTAAAACCATGTCATTGTTATTTTGTTTTTACTCCCAAATTCCCAAGTACTAGGGAAAAGGAGATACTATTACACCATTTTCTGTTTTGTTTTTGTTTTCCTGTATTTAGATATCAGTAGTACCACTTAAGTAAGATGATAAGAATTCATACTGAGAAAGTATGACAAGATAAACTATGCCTCAAATATAAATGATTGTATTCATGCAGAAAATATTCTTTATGAATCCTATGGACAGAAACATTGGAATAATTTAGCACTGAATTCAAAATATATTAAATTATTACATTTACTATATTTCAGGTTTATCATGCATAAAATTATATGATGAATTATTTACTAATTCATATAGTATTTCAATTTATAGAGATATAAGTGTTATAATATCCTAGCAAGGCATATAACCATTAATATTCTGATATATATGTATCACTTATTTCCATGAATTGAGGTTGTTTTATGAATATTAGATTTATATTTAAATTATCTCAGATTATCTTCAGAATCACTACTTAATGAGTGTGTAAGATTTTGTCATATTGATACTGCTAGCTGTGCCATTGTGCTGTATAAGGTTACTTGTAGTTGTGCCAATATTCACCATAGACATGGTGTTATAAACTAAAAGTGGGGAATATTACCGGTAGCTATAGAGCCTAAATTGTTATATGTGGTGCCCCCGGGAGGAGTTTGCTGATAGAAAATAGAGTGCCTCAGGAGAATGCTATAAGTGGGGTGAAACAACAGAAAAAGTATATAAGGAAGCTCTGCAGAAATGGGGGGTCCCAGCTGTGGCCGCAGAAGTGTGGTATAGTGATGGCAGCAAAGGCCTTAGGACAGCTCTGTGAGCGCTTTGTGGAGCTGGGCTTTGTGGACACAGCCACATGGCAGAGGCTTTGTCTAGGCATTTTGGAAATGTTTTATTAGGCCTGGCAGAAAAAGGGAGACCTGAAGAAATAGGCACCTTGTTGAAGCATGGCCTGGAGAGGATGAGAGACCTGGAACAGGCATCTTGCCGACGCATGGCCTGAAGAAAAAGAGAAAGTGGAGCCAGGCAGGCGTCTTGCTAAACTGCATGAGTGTGGTTGTTTCTGGGTGCTTTGCTGGGGCATTTTGGCCACCCAAGGAGTATCTGCCATTGTATCCTTTGCTGTGTTTGTGATTTGGATCCTAACCTATAGTGTTTGTGATTTGGATCCTAACCTATGCCATCTTAGACATGTGGCCTATTGTTTGGGAGGGGAGTTGCACATCCTCAGTAGCAGAAGGACACCAACATAATGGTCTTGTGCAGGACTGGACAGTACTGGACATGACTTTGGGTAAAGTAAACAGCCATTATTGGCCTAAGAAATTATTGTTCAGCTATGATAAATAAATACCTTTGTTGTTAAGGTGTCTTGCAGTTGTGTGCATGGGTGCAGAACTCAGCAATTGGTGAAGTGTTTGGGTGCAGGGCCTTTGATATTTTAGTGTCCCTGCCACCTTGTTTCAATATGGATGTTTAATAATGTATTTAGTCTCTTTCCTTTCAGTCATTTGTGCATCTATGATATTTGTACTTAAAAATACATGGTGAGAGTGGCCCTCCCTGGTGGCGCAGCGGGTTAAAGCACAGCACTGAGAATCTAAAGCCGCTTCTGCATGAGTTCGATTCCCACCTGCCCCGGAGGCGACCACATGGCGTGGAAGACCTCTCCTGACCCGCCCGCTTCTCCCCTCAGCAGTGACCTTCGTTGATCTGCCTGTTCTGTTCCCCACTCTGTCTCTGGTGAAGCCTCTCACTGCCCCTGAGCCTCTGGCCTGTACCCCAGTTCTGTATATACAAATAAATAAATTAAAAAAAAAATACATGGTGAGAAACATTTATGTAAATAATTATCTGTGTTTCCCTTTTGTTCAGCTACAGAGTATTATTTGTATTTTCATTGTAAAAACTACTAGATTGTTTTTAGAGCTGTGGGATTATTAGGCATTATTCTTAGTTTTCTGTGTTATTTCAGTTTCAAAATAAATCTTATATAACTTCATGGATAGTTTATTACCTGAAGCAGTTCTAACTAAGAAGAATGAGTTAACAACTTCTCTTTTCTTTTCTCTTCTTTCTTTCTTTTCTTTTCTCTTTTCACTTGCATCCTTCATCCCTTCCTATTCCCCTCCCTCCCTTCTTCCTTCCTCCTTCCCTTCCTTCCTTCCTTCCTTTCTCTCTCTCCTTTCCACCAGCCCTCTCTCTCCCATCACTCCTCTTTTTTTGAGGTAACATTGATTTACATCACTCTATTATTTAGAGGTCTAGTTTTATCCTTATTTAGATATATGTTACCAATGATTCGTCCACCAAAGCACTTACAATACTCCACTATAATTTTATGTTTGTTTCTATCATGTTGAGTAAATCAGACTCATTAATTTGTCCTAATCACAATACTTAAATCACCTTAATTATTGAAACATTTCTGCAAATCACTACAGAAATACATACTTATATGTAACTTAAAAGAGTACTTACAAGAAATTCTTAAATGTAAATTACAAGAATATTTCTCACTGTTCCTAATAGTTGTTTGTCTTGAGTACAATAATGTTGACAACTGTTATACTGGCAGTATTAATTCATTGCTGTCATCTATAGAAATATTGGCTAGCTGAAAGGATCATTTTCAAAGTTAGCAGCTTAAGACAAAGCCAACAATTGCTAGTGTTCCCAAATAGAAACTATTCAGAAAACTGGATTTATGCCATCTTTAATCACTGTTTAAGTAGTTTTAAAAAATAGTAAATAAACTTGTTCTAAAATGTTTCCAAAGTGCATTTTATTTGAATATGCATTTAATTGCTAATTTTACTTGTTCCAAATATGAATGGCATGTCTAAGTCTCCACAAACATCAACTTTATACAAAGTATACTACAATTTCTGATAATTGTCAATTTTCAGATAGTAAATAGCTGATAATTGAAGCACAAAAATTGATATAGTATATAACCTAGAAATAAAAAGCAAAGATAGATGTATTTATTTTTTAAGCAAATAAAAGCAGGACACTGAGCACAGTACTTTACACATACACATATTGCTATGATTTATATTCTGTAAAGTTAAACTAGCTTGATGCATTATTGGTAGGGCTTTATAAACCAGTTTTTACTAATGCTTTTGGATTAAAATTTAAAAGTTAGAAATGTGAATGGAAGTTTAAAAAGGAAATGAAAATGTGGGAACCAAATCAAACCTACTTAGAAAAATTTGAAGCTCAAGTAATTTGAATCCCAAAAATAATCAATGGTTCACATCCTGTTCCAAATGAGAAGTCTTCCTTTCAGCCAATTGCTTCCATAATGTTCAGTGAGCTCAGTGTCAGGCCAGTACGGTGTATTTTTGACACAACTTAAATAGGTTTAGCTTCTAAGCATAAATTGAGAGAAAATTTGTACCAGAAAATATACTTATAAACAACTTCAAGTGCAACTTTTATTTTTAAAATTATAAAGACTACCTTGAATAAATGCTGCAGAGCTATTACTAACCTGGGATCTTAAGAGCATTACCTAAATCCTCCTTTGTGTCCGGACTTTTTTTTTAAATCCTTTTTTAAAGATTTATTTATTTATGCATACAGAACTGGGGTACAGGCCACAGGTGCATGGGCGGTGAGAGGATTCACCAGAGACAGAGTGGGGAGAAAACAGGCTGATGGACAAAGTACATTGATAAGGGGAGCAGCGGGGCAGGTCAAGGAGAGGTCTTCCCCGCCATGTGGATCACCTGTGGGTAGGTGATGGAACTCCTGCTAAAATGGCTTTAGTTTCTTAGTGCTGCGCTTTAACCTGCTGCTCCACCAGGGAGGGCCCAGGACACATATTTTTTTAAAGGTTGATTTATTTATGCATGCTAGAGCTGGGGTGTAGGCCAGAGATGGGGAGGGAGTTAGAGGAATCTCCAGAGACAGAGTGAGGACCAGAATAGGTAAATCAACTTAAATGTACTGCTGAGGGAAGTAGCGAGTGAGACAGGAGAGGTCTTCTCCAGGTAGGTTAGCTCCCTGGCTGGGGATCAAACTCATGCTGCAGTGGCTGTCCATTCCTTCAGAGTGCTGAGACTTAACCCCTTGTGCTACCAGCGAGGACCCTATTTTCCCTCTTATTATATAACTATTTAATGTTATAAATTTCAATCTTAGCTATACTGTATTTCACAAATTTCAAATAGTTTCTTCTTTTATTCTTTCCATAATATTTTTAAAATATCCTTGAATCATTTATTTGGCACTTGAAGTATTTGCAATTACATTGCTTAAATTCCTAATACTTGGGGATTTTCCAAAATTAATGCTTATGTACTTTTTTGTTCTTGAAGGTACTATAAAAATCAATTTGGTTTATTTTGGTAGATAATGCTGGCCAATTCCTCTATACTCTTATTTTCTGCCTGGTTTTTGAAAGAACAATATTCAATTCACCAACTGTCATTTTAGTTTCTTTTCCACTTAATTGTACCCAATTTCTGTTCATGCATTTCGAAGCTCTGTTAGGTATAGACAGATTTAGGGTTCGTATGACTTCTTAGTAATCTGAACCTTTTATTATACTATGGTTCTTACTATTACTAGTATTATTTTATATTCTGAAATTTAGCTTGCCTGTATTAATATAGATATTCTAGCTATAAATTTCATAGATGATCCAGATTCTTATTGGAGCATTTTACTACTATGACTTTTTTAAAGCCAGTGTGAAAACAGAATATTGATAAAATTGTTTTAATTAAAGCACATTTTCTGAAGTTCTATTTTTTTTAAGTTTTCACAATGACTTGTTCTGCCAAGCTTAGTTTCTTTTGATTCTATAAGTAGTTATCTTTTTAAATTTTTTTTGATCATTCACATGTCTTTTAGTAAATTATATAATGCAAATTGGATTTAGGGGTAATCTATTTTTAACTGGAAGTCTAACAATTGGCTTTCAACTTTTTTTCATAGAACCTAATTTTGATGCAATATATTTATTTTATAAAAATATTGATACTTTACATAAGGAATAAATATGAACAACCAAAAAAAAGTGACCATTCATATGTAGCTGCATATAAGTAAATTCTTATACAATGAACATTGTAAAATATTCAATATGTAAAATAGTCATTATATGCTTATAGATGTTCTTTAGGTAGTATCATTTGAGTATAAATAAGTTGGAGCATAATATAAAGGAAGGATTATAAAATTGGAAGTGACAAGACATTTGAAACATTCTTTCACAACTTACTGATAAAATGAAGGAAGACATTGTAATAGCCAAACTAAGAAATTGATGCCACAAGAATACCTGAATTAAATCTAAGAGACTTACTGTAACACACAAATTAGATACCTATAGTGAATCTTTACTTGTGCTTTCACTATGCAGAGTTAAATAATTATTTTTTAATAAATTGATTTAATGTTTTTCAGTGTTCTTAAATTTTATGATTTTCAACACATACATTAAAATGCTAATTTCATCCAGTTAGGCCACTAATGTTTTCAAAAATTTATTCACATATAGTGGTACATAATAATCTTAGTTATAATTATGGGAAGCATTGATAGCCTTCATTTCTTCAATCTATGGATTTAAAAGACATTGCTTGTTTTTTTGTTTTTTTTTCTTGCATGGGTATTATCAAAATCAATCATCAGCAATTTTCTCAATACTTCATTTTAATATATTGTAACTTTGTCTATCTTGCAATGTTATAAGTTGTATTTTGAGAGTAATAAAAACTAGAATTGGCCCTCCCTGGTGGCGCAGCGGGGTTAAAGCACAGCACTGAGAAGCTAAAGCCATTTCCACATGAGTTCAATTCCCGCCTGCCCCGGAGGTGAGCACATGGTGTGGCAGACCTCTCCTGACCCGCCCGCTGCTCCCCTCAGCAGTGTACTTTGTCGATCTGCCTATTCTGTTCCCCACTCTGTCTCTGGTGAAGCCTCCCACCGCCCCTGAGCCTTTGGCCTGTACCCCAGTTCTGTATGCACAAATAAAT
>NW_004567108.1:57214287-57218754 GCF_000260355.1 Condylura cristata | reverse complement strand
CTTTGGCCTGTACCCCAGTTCTGTATGCACAAATAAATACATCCCCCCCAAGAAAAAAAAAAAACTAGAATCACGAAATATAATGGTTAATTTCATTATAGCTTCATGTTGTCAGTCCCATCCGTTATTCTCTTTTCTCACATACCACCTCAACATGGCACTGCCATTTGAAAATACTGATGGAGTCTATCACCTTCTTTCTTTCTTTCTTTTTTAATAAGAAAGTTCCTTGAGTTTCTTTGTTACTGTATAGTCTTTAATCTCTCTGAAAGTAACATGGCCCACTATGTAGTTTCTCCCTTATTAGTGAACATGGTCTAGACAGTATCCTTATAAGCCTAGAATTAAGTCTTTTCTGTCAAATTCAGTAAAATGAAGTTTGTTCAGATAATGAAAATGCTCCTGCAAATCTTATTTTAATTTCAGTGTCACAATCTCTAGACCTGAAATACTGAGAGACCATTACATAGAAAATGCCTTTAGCCATACAGATGTGGAAATCAGTCCTACTATGTTTTAAGTTGGAAATATATCTTGAATTTATAGAAAGAATATAAATGTTCTTGGAGTATTTGATAACTCAATTACTTAAAGTGAAACAATGGTGATATATTAAAAAAGAGTTAATAGCAAAAAATCATGCAATTAAAACTAGAGGCTACATATTTGCTCATACTTTTAAGAGAAGTCAATAATACTATCAGATTTTCTTTACAGAAAAAAAAAATACTATCTTGGAAGTTAAAAATCATTAGCATTAGTGCCCTCCTTGGTGGCACAGTGGATGAAAGCACAGCACTAAAAAGCAAAAGCCACTTCCTCATGAGTTGTATCCCCGCCTGCCCCAGAGTTGATCCACATGGCAGGCAGACCTCTCCTGACCCGCCCACTGTTCCCCTCAGCAGTGCACTTTGTCAATCTGCCTGTTCTGCTCCCCACTGTCTGTGGTGTATCATCTCACCACCCCTGCACCTCAGGCCTGTACCCCAGTTCTGTATGCACAAATAAATAAGTCTTAAAAAAATCATTAGCAATAAAATGACACTGTTTGACCATGGCAATTAAGGGTAAGTTTCTACCTTGTCTAGCCAGAGTGGGTCACATTATTATATATTTATTTTTTTTAAGATGTTTTCTTTTTTATGAATACAGAACTGGGTTACAAGGGTGGTGAGAAAATTCACCGGAGACAGAGTGGGGAGCAGAACATGCTGATGGATTAAGTACACTGCTGAGGGGATCAGCAGGCGTGTCAGGAGAGGTCTGCTGCACCATGTGGATCACCTCTGGGGTGGGTATCAAACTCATGCTAAAATTGTTTTAGCTTCGTAGTGCTGTACTTTAACCTGTTGTGCCACCAGGGAGGACCCTATTATATATTTATGTTTTAAAAAAAAATCTTAAAAATATATAAAAGTAAATGCTGTCCAATAATTCCTCAGTATTAGAGAATTGCATTTATATATTAAATCTTAAAGATTTTTCTTAAATATCCTTATCATGACATAAAAATGCAAGCTTTCTTTTGTTGTCCCTATGCTTTTCCTTCATAACTAAATAAATGGCAAATGCCTATCTTGCAACAATCAACAATACAGAATAAAGTTTGCACATTTTCAACAATATGAGGACCATAACACATGGTCTGAATTTCTTGTTTTAATGAATCAAGTCAGAAATAGTTTCTCATACTAATGCAAAGACCACCTTAGATTAGTGGAAGTCTCTTATTCTTCCCCTTAGTCACATAGTAAGTACATGTCCTCTAAATTAACTGCAGAGGTCAGAACACGAGAAAGAAAAGGTAGCATAAGCTGTGTCAGTGAGTATATTAATTGGCCTCTGTGCTTTATATTTTCTTTGATGACTTAATTTAAAATAATTTTTGCTGACAAGTCTTTTGAAAGAGAACATGTGATTTTCAAAGAGAAGTTGTGAGACAAGCTGATCAAAGGACCCATCAGTTGGAATAACATTTAATTGTGGGTGACCTGAAAATTCTCATAATCGAGCTTAATCATGTAAAGCAGAAAAACACAATGAACAGCAAGCAAGAACATGGTGTGGTAGCCCCACTCTGCCAATCATGCAGGGTCTCAATGTTGCAGAGAAAAGACACAATCAGTGCACTGATGTGCTGCTCAACTTGGTGCTGATTTTGGCCTCCTTATCTCCCACAGAGAAGGGATTTGAGAACAAAGGATGGCCACTGAAATAAAATCACAGTCAACATCCCCCCCAAGATCTATTAATATGGATATTCTATTGACATACAGGAGCACAAACAATAAAAATATTGAATCTAGTGTAATTCATAAGATGAAAGTTCATATCACCACTACACAAAAGTACTGGGTATTAGAAAAGTCATGACACATTTTTGCATAGAAAACAGAAAAGTAGGTCATGAGTTTTCTGATAACCCAATAGATATCAATCAAGTTCACTTCTTTGAAAAACAGTATTACCAAGAGTGCTCATGCAACAGTCACATGATCACAAGATAATTTCCCTTTGCTCTATTTCTACAGAAAAGTTCCAAAGCAATTTATTGTTTATAGAAATTTATATTTACACAATACACAGTATTAAAATTTTCTATTATAACCCTCCTCCAACACACACATGCACACACACATACACATACCCTCACAAAAAATCCATTTGTGTCCTTAAAATTGGCAAGAGAAGGGCTTTCCTGGTATGCCTCCTCTTGATGTGTCCCACATACAGTCAGAAGACAGGGAATGACTTCTTTAAAAAAGTCTATTTGTATTTCTGTATATAATAAGTAAATTATTGCTGGAAAAATACACAGTCTATCTGACTGATTCAATCTGTTCTGCATATGAGTTATGCAAGAACTGTGGGTGCTGAATATATACTTCTTCACTTATTTGCTCAATCAGAACATCCCAAGGTTTTTCATACACTGCATATAATTTCTCTACAAACAATATTATGTGACAAAGCTGTTTCTGTCTAACAGTAGCTTTTGTAGGGCCCTCCTTAGTGGCACCACAGGTTATAGCACAGCTCTAGGACGCTGTCCACAGCCACTGAAGCATGAGTTCAATTCCCAGTCAGGGAGGTGACCCACATGGCACAGCAAACCTCTCCTGACCTGCCCGCTGCTCCTCTCAGCAGTGTGTTTAAATAGATCTCCCTAATCTGTTCCCCACCTATCTCTGGTGAACCCTCTCAATCACACCTCTGGCCTGTATCCCAGTTATTGTATGCGTAAATAATTAAATCTTTAAAAATAAATGAAAGTTGATTTTTTGAAGTTTATTGCTTTTTATAAAAAGACTTATGTTGCCAACTTTATTTTGTGCGTTTGTGTCATGATGTAGTTTACAACTTTGGGGGCTCTAATTGTATAACTTGCTTTGAGAAGTTAAAAAAAAAACAACTTTGTTTAAAATTGCTTTCAACATCAAAATTACCTTTGGGTGTCTTTTGATAACTTACATTTGTGGACAAAGCTAATCATATTTTTTTTTTAAACAGCACCTTGCCTGAACATGACTTTCAAGAAACGAGTCTGAGTCTATCAAAAAAATTTCAACCCTTATTTGAGTCCAGTGGCACCATTATAACATGAAATCATTTGACCATTCCAGTCAGTGTACTGTTCTAGTTTCTCATTGTGTAGGTCAGTTTGCCGTCAGTCCGCATGTCTAGTTCACTGGTCTTTATTTCTGTGCAATAACTAAAGGTAAAGGATTAGGTGCACTACTGTGTAGATTCCACGACTGTACTCTATTGCACTTAATCAAATAGTATGTGGGGATTTACGATCGCTTGTATCGTTTCACAAATGAATATCTCATGTCAAAAAACAAAACAAACAAACAAAAACTAACTGACGTACAAACCAGAGGTGCAGGGGTTGAGAAGATTCACCAGAGACAGCGTAGAGAACAGAACAGACAGATTTACAGAAATACACTGGTGAGGGGAGCAATGGGTGAGGCAGGAGAGGTCTGCTGAGCCATGTGGGTCACCTCCCTGGCTGAGGAATCAAACTCATGCCTGGATAGCTGCACACATTACTGTGCTTTTACCCTTTGCACCACAGGGAAGCCCCCTGAAGTTTATTTCTTTTTTCTTCTAATAAGATAGGTTGTAACATAGCCTTGGAAATGAAGAAATCAAATGACCTTTTCAGAGTCACCTGATCAGTTAGCGGTCCCTGCCAGGTCATTGCTATATTTTAGTCAAGCATCCCTATTACCACACTGACCCAATTTGCATAGCTTAGCAGTTAGTGCTAGAAGAAACATAGAAAATTATCTGGAATAGATTTTGATTAGAGATTTCACTGCCTAACAACTATGACACAATACGTTTAGAAAAGGTCGATACTATATTTAATAGTGTCATGGTAATTGACAAGTTTTTAATTAAATTAAATTTAGAAGGCTAACTGAGTTGAAATAAGCAAAATATTTTCAGTATTATTAA
>NW_004567108.1:57205872-57214187 GCF_000260355.1 Condylura cristata | reverse complement strand
TTTAATAGTGTCATGGTAATTGACAAGTTTTTAATTAAATTAAATTTAGAAGGCTAACTGAGTTGAAATAAGCAAAATATTTTCAG
The DNA here is from genome assembly GCF_000260355.1 of Condylura cristata. NCBI lineage: Eukaryota > Metazoa > Chordata > Mammalia > Eulipotyphla > Talpidae > Condylura > Condylura cristata. Next base: position 57,214,101 of record NW_004567108.1, on the reverse strand, counting down.
TATTATTAAATCTTACTAAATCAAAGAAATGCTATGTTTTGTCATAAGCAATAGTTTAGGAATAATTTTGGGATCTTTATATATTTGCAAAATGGATACTGTTTTAATAAATCTCCAAAAGTAAGAGAAATAGGAGTAAAGTTGATATGCCCACCCATCACAGGGAACTTTTACTCCTATTTTTTAAAATACAGACAATAAAAGGATAGAAATAAGCAATGAGTTGAGACATTCTTGGGAGAAAAGAAGTGCCCTATTGAGTGTGGCTCTGGGATGGGAAAGGTGACATTTCCAAGTCATGGTGACTTTTTTTTTTTTAAACATGGCTTCTGCCTTTTTGAAAAAGAGCCTATTTCATATTTTATGTGAACAGACTACAGCAAGCATGCTTGTGGTAAAGTCATAGCAATGGGAAGCAGTTTATGGTCTGTACTTATGTGGGTATAAGAAATAAAAACCAGACATATGTTTGGTTTCAAAAGTATGGATTTTCTATAGAAGATTTACTTAACATTTGAAATATTGAAGTGCTATTAGCCTAGGGTTTGGATATGAATAGAGAGAAGTTAACAGGTTATATTTTTGCCAAAGTATTGATTTACATTCCACTGAAAGTCTCTTGCTTATTTTATATGTTTTTCTGTATTCATGGAAACAATTCCATGCTCAGTATAAATGTATTCTTGTACAAATGATTAATATAGGGTTTTGAGAGTCTGCATTTCCAAGAAAATTGAAATTTACTTCAGTTTAGAGATCAAAATACTTCTAAAAAATGTCATATAGGTTCATTCTAAGCATAATTAATATTAGCAACATCTTTTGGTTTTGCTCTACATGGAGATTCAGAACCTGTTTTTGATTACAAAGTAAAGCTAAACTCCAGAATAATATAAATTACTTTAAAAAATAAATTGGAAATAAGGTACAACTGGCAGGAAACATTCTATTTTATATGCCTGATGTGAATATGTACATTATATATTGGAATTAGTAAATCACCTTTCCATTTTGTTTTGCCATTTTAAAGAAATAATTTCTGGCCCTCCCTGGTGGCGCAGCCGGTTAAAAGCACAGCACTGAGAATCTAAAGCCACTTCTGCATGAGTTCGATTCCTGCCTACCCCGGAGGTGACCACATGGTGTGGCAGACCTCTCCTGACCCGCCCGCTGCTCCCTTCAGCAGTGTACTTCGTCAATCTGCCTATTATGTTCCACACTCTGTCTCTGGTGAAGCCTCTCACCGCCCCTGAGCCTCTGGCCTGTACCCCAGTTCTGTATGCACAAAATAAAATAAAATCTTAAAAAAAAGAAGAAATAATTTCCTAAACAAATTAAGAATAACATTTTAAACTTTAGTAAAATTTACTATTTTAGTTATGTATCTGCAAATCATTATATTCTTTATTTTTCAGGCATGATTAAAATGACTTATTTTTTTTTAAGATTTATTTATTTATGCATACAAGAACTGGTGTACAGGCCAGAGGTGCAAGGGCGGAGAGAGGATTCAGCAGATTAGAGAGTGGGGAGCAGAACAGGCAGACTGACCAAATACACTGCTGATGGTAACGGCCCACAAGATATGGGTGAGGGCCTCCCTGGCAGGGGATCGAACTCGAGCTGAGGTATCCGTGGCCAGCTTTCTAGTGTTGTGCTTGCACCACCAGAGAGGGCCTGAAATGACAATGACCTTTTTTGTTTTTTTTTGTTTTTTTTTTATGGTACTGGAGTAAGAAGGTGAAATGCAGTGGGTATATTTGTGTTATTTTAATTCACCTAAAAATGTCATAATCACATTTTCTCTTCATGTGGATCTTTTCTGATATGAGCCCAACTTGATCTCATATGGTGAACTGGAAAATTTAATTTAGAAAAGGATCGTATCCATCTTACTTTTACTGTGCCTTTCTAATGTAATCATTCACCAATCAATTTTGTGTGTGGTACAACTATTTCTTTACTAGAGATTTTACAGAGATTGCCAGGCCTGTTTTTTTTTTTTAATGTTTTGTTATCTAGAGATTGGAAATTGGTGTGATTCACTGTTATCTATTTGCAATTCATCTTTTATTGTCACTGGGAAATGCTAATAAATTTGATTTCAAAATAATTGAAATACTTAAATTTCACTCAGTAAATCTTAAAAAAAGAAACAATTTATTTTAATAATTTGTTGAAAAGGAAAAGAAAATTTGATGTGAACTTTTTTCTATATAAACCATGAAAAGTTATTAAAAATAAAATATTTGGTGTATAAATCATTTTACATGTAAGTATAATGATGTTAATTCTTACAGTTTTTTTTTCTCATAAAAACCATAAAATTTGCATTACATCAAATTTGAGACAAATTATACTGGCTGTGTTTTGCTAATTCTAATGAAATTGCTATTTGAATGTGTTTTAGGAAATCATTGGGAAGCAAAATGGATTGATTGATGATTGATACCAAAGGGGCTATTGATGCTTCAAATATTTTATCAGATCACTAATAAAGATTTAAATTTACTTAAATCCTAAATTTACTTTAAATCCTAAAATTTACTAAAATTGTCTATCATTGGGACATAAAAAAAAATTCATGCTATCTTAGCATTTTCATGTTTTATATTTTCTTACTTTTTTTTTAAAGATTTATTTATTTGTGCATACAGAACTGGGGTACAGGCCAGAGGTGCAGGAGCAGTGAGAGGATTCACCAGAGCCAGAGTGGGGAGCAGAAGAGGCAGAACTGAGAACACTGCTGGGGGGAGCAACAGGTGGGCCAGGAGAGGTCTGCACCGCCATGGGGGTCAGCTCCATGGCAGGGATTCAACTGGCACTGAAGCAGCTGTGGCCAGCTTGCAGTGCTGTGTCCTAGTGTCGCTGTGCTGCCACTTCTTTGGTTTTTAAAATATTTTATTTATTTTGTTTTTGTGTAGAAGAACTAGGATGCAGGTCAGAGGTACAGTATTGGTGAGAAGATTCACCAGAGACAGAAGAACAGAAGAAGCAGATCTACTAAAATACTTTGCTATAGGGAGCAGTGGATGAGACAGGAGAAGACTGCTCTCCTGTGCCTTGTAGGTCAGCTCCATGGCCAGGGGTTGAACTCAGGATAGTTCAATCAGTGTTGCCACTGCAATGGCAACACTGACATTTCACCCCTAGGCCACCAGGAAAGACCCATTTTCTTACTTCTATATGGCAGGATTTAAAATCTACATGAACTGTCTTTGAACCAAAACCAAAATAAATAAATAAGACTACTCTTGCTGATATAAAGCTTCAGCAAATGCTTAAAAATGATGATATGAAATAGTTTTATAAACATGTTATATATTGCTAGATGGAGCTGCTATTCTTAACTTTCGTTAGATTATTATGAAACTAAACTTGATGTTGGGGTCCACAGTGTTATGTTGAACATGTAATTATAATTTAAGAAAAACAGAATTTATGGTCTAACTGTCTGCATTACCCTAAAGATTCATAAGTTGAAAACCTAGGCAAGTGGGGCCAATAAAAGACAATCAGGCCCTCCCTGGTGGCACAGCGGGTTAAAGCACTGCACTAAGAAGCTAAAGCCACTTCCGCGTGAGTTCGATCCCCGCCTGCCCCGGAGGTGACCACATGGCTAGGCAGATCTCTCCTGACCCGCCCACTGCTCCCCTCAGCAGTGTACTTCATTGATCTGCCTGTTCTGCTCTCCACTCTGTCCCTGATGAATCCTCTCACCCTCCGCATCTTTGGCCTGTACCCCAGTTCTGTATGCATAAATAAATCTTTAAAAAAAAAAAAAGGCGGCCCTCCCTGGTGGCGCAACGGGTTAAAGCACAGCACTGAGAATCTAAAAGCCGCTTCCGCATGAGTTCGATCCCTGCCTGCCCCGGAGGTGACCACATGGCATGGCAGACCTCTCTTGACCCGTCCGCTGCTCCTCTCAGCAGTGTACTTCGTCGATCTGCCTGTTCTGCTCCCCACTCTGTCTCTGGTGACGCTTCTCACCGCCCCTGAGCCTCTGGCTGTACCCCAGTTCTGTATGCATAAATAAATAAATCTTTTAAAAAAAAAAAAAGGCAATCAGATCAAAAGGGTGGAGCCTCTTCCACAATGTTAGCACGAAGCCAGCAGTCTGCAAACCTGAAGAGTTTTCTCTAGAACCTGACAAAACTGTACTCCTGATCTGGGACTCCAGACTGCAGAATAGTGAGAAATATATTTTTGCTTTTTCTAAGTTACTCTGTGTTATTTTGTTACGGTAGCTCAAATGGACTAAGATTATGAAGTAGATACAATTTCAAGAGAAAAATAATGTAACTAAATTAATTGAAGATTGACGAGTAGACATATGCAGAAAAGATTTTCTTTGAACTTCATAAATTTTGAAATTTTGTGTTATGCAAATCTCAGAGTTTTTATCATTTTTTCAAATTGTTTATACCTATTGATGTGTGCTTCAAGTTATTTTTCTTAATAAAGTGTGATTTTAAAATTCACATATGTATAGAGTGAATCAATTTGAAATTTATAGACTATATGTCAATATCACTTATAAACTACATATTTAAGTTCTATACTGCATGTGTTTTCAGCAATTTGTGGTAGTCTCCTAAGGAGGTTGGTAAGTTTATGACAGATCATCTAGATTTTTTTAAAGCCTTGATTTACAGTATCCATTTTCTGATTTCATAAGACTTTCATCTATCTGGAAAAGTGAAGCTACTGCTACAAAAATACTAACCTTAGTTAAGTTTTCCATGGCCTTCCTTTTATTATGGGATACTTTTAAAATCTTTTTTTGTTTGTTTGTTTTGATTTGTTTTTTACATTAGTTACATCGTATTGGATTTCTTTATCTTTTCAAATGAGTAAAGGTCAGTACTTTGTTTTTGTTTTTGCTTGTTTTTTTTTTTTTTTATAATGAGCAGTGGGAAGACAATGATAGTGGTGGTTTTATTTCTTTAATGCAAAGTTAAAAAGTGAAACTGGACATCAGTGCTCAAGATAATGCATCACAGTGATTGATACTGTGCATTTATGAAGTTGACCTCTGGCCATTTGGGAAGCATTAACACATTTTACTAATAATACTTGTTTTTAGCCCAAAGTGAAAATACTAAGCAGTGTCAGGAAATATAAAATGCAAAATATGTAATAAGCATATTATTATTTTAAGAAAAATAAAAAGGATAAAAAATCTGAGAAATAACAGCAGAGAACAAAGTTTACTCAGCTCTAACCTAACTTTAATTAAAACCATGATTGATGACAAATGATATCTTACAATGTGACCTCCAGAAAGATTTACAGCTGTTGAGTCAGTTGGGAAGATAGTCTCTAATGTTTTCAGAGAAAAACACAAAGAAGATAAATCATATTTAAAAGTATTACTCATGTGAGCATTATATTAATGATTTGGAAATCTGAAAACAGACAAAAAGTAGTTCTGAAAACATGAGTAAAGGAGTTTTTAGAATGCCATATTTGGAAAGCTATAATTTCCAGATTATTAACCTAATCATTAAAAAAAAAGAACTTTTCACTGCATTAATCTCAGTTAAATTTAAGATGGAAACATTGAATATAGATGAAGCTCTATTAGCTGCAAAATGTGAATCAAATGGGACTATAGACAGCACTAAATTAAAAAGAGAGAGAGAGAGATGGTAAACAGACTTTCAAAAGACATTATTAGCCAATAAATATCCAGCTAGGAGTGTGTTTGAATTAGAGAACTTTCTTACCAACCACGTGTGGCTATGGAGTATGGATATACTCAACATTTAATTCTTGAAAAGAAAGCGAGTGCTCACAAGAATCACAAAATGTGCAAGAACATAAGAAAGATGCTTGCTGTGTTTTGACTTTGTTGATGAAAACCACAGTAGAGCTGTGATTTTTTTTTTTACGGGATTTAAACAAAGGTCTCCAAAAAAAGCCAGCAAAACCAAGGTCAATCCTCTTCTAGAACTCCCTGATCCAGTCCATTAATACAAAAAGAAAAAGAACTCTGTCGCCAAGAAGAAAAAAAGAGACAACTATCATTAAAAAATAAGTGTTTTAAAGTTTAAAGCACATGGAACATATAGTTTGAAGAAGAGACACTTTTAGTATCCATCTTTAAGTATATGAAATTCTGTTATTTAGACTTTACTCTGTGTTCTCAAGAAGCAGAGCAAAAGGCAACAAGCTTAAACAGCATTGAATGGGATTTGTGCTATAAAAAAAAGATGAGATTTCCTGCACTAGGGGTTGTTAAATCCAGGAATAAGGGACAGAGAAAAACTGTACTTTCTTTTGAAGGGGTAGAGAATTAAGGTAGCTCCTCATCTGTCAGGAAAGTTTAAGGCAGGGTGAATGGATTAGGTGACCTTTCAAAATTACTTCCATCCCAGGATTTATGATGTCAATATAAACCAGAAGCCCCATTTGGAAACCTGGGTAGGAGCCACCGTCTCTAACAATTGTTTCTGCTGCTTTTTTAAACACAAGCACAGTCAGGTATTTTGCTAGAACTTATAAACGACAGTGCAAGTTTTGGAGTCAGACAGCTGGGGTGCCATGACTGAGTTTCAGCTTCTTCAGCAACAAAAGGTAGGTAACTATTGCACTTATCTCACTGGATTGTTGAGAAGGTGAGATATACATACAGTCTAAAGTGGGTCTACAATAGAAATCATTATTCTCATTAAACTCTATTTTGCCACTGCATCAACCATTGTGGTTTAAAATAAATGCCATTCCAGTGACAACTCACTTTTCTTCTTTATTTTTCTTATGTCTTTTCTGCTTCTTTTCACTGCTAACTCAAAAGGAAAACCCTGTACTTTTCAAGAAAAACCTTTTAACTAATAGATTTCATCACTAGATACAGACTGCATGAGAGTTGCTGGTAAGGAAGGTAAGTGAGGAAGTGGACAGCTGGGCAAATAATAAATGCATTGAGAAATGTGTCAAAAAAGCTATGGTTTTGAATGGAATTTTATGCACCTATGAAGTCTTTTGTAGAACTATTTAATGGCCTGGGAAGCTACTGTTCTATCAGCAGATAAAATTGAATAAATATAAATATAATATAAAAGTATAACTCCACATATGTAGGATTTGGAAGATAGTTCTTCCAAAATATATACTTCAACATACCTCTTTTTATGGCAGTGACTTGAGTCCTCTCCTAAAGATATTCACATATGCAGGTTAGCAACTTTTTTTTTTTTACAATGTATGAATGTATAGCTCTTGTTTTGAGAGTTTTCTTAACAAGCTATGAGCTCTTAGTGTTCCTGATTAGTCTTTTCAGAAGAAACTTGTACTTGCATTTTATTTTTGAAATGGCATGTAGATATTTCTTATAAGTATACATATTTAATAAGTTTTTCAATGTTTACAAAAGTATATACACATGCAGATGCAAATATCTCTGCAGTTTCTATTAATTAATGGTGAAATGATCATTATGTGACTTTGGTTCTCTTTAATCAGACTTTTATTGTGATTCAATATACATAAAACACATCTATCTTCCTTGTCTTCCTCATTTTGCCTTTGGATAAAATTTTAGAATTCATAAAGCATTTTGCTAATCAAATATAATTATCAAATAAATCGTTAACTAGATGGATACAGATATAAAGTCATTTAAGAAAATTAAACAAATAATTTAGTGTTAAGTTGCATGTTTAAGGTATTTATGTATTTTAAGTAATTATTTTAAATAAACTCATTCATTTCCTGTTTACATGGGCATTTCTCACCAAGTCAATATTCATTTATATTTTTACTGTTCAGTATGTAATAGCCTTAAGAACATTTTCATCTGTGTCCCTTGACTGTTTAAAGTGGGTCATAAAACGTTTTCAACCCCCATCTTCCACTGATAATTCCTCAGCCCCAGATATTTCAGAAAGTATCAAAATAATCACATTGATAAAATGTGAATGATGAAAAAAAAAAAACGGCAATAGTAAGGGTTTTTTTTTATCTTTTTTTTTAACCTTTAATACAAGATTAATAGTGTTAAGTCACTGTTTTATTCACCCTAAGCATCTGTTGAGGAACAGAGCCAAAGACGGCATCTGAATCGCCATGGCACATTGCATTTTTCTATAGTCGCTCCACATTTTAGCTTCGCTAGCTGTATTGCTTCCAACTAGACTATAAGCCGCTGAAGGGCAAAATCTATTGACTTTCTTTGTATTTCTATTTTCTTATAAACATTCAGCTTTTCTGAGTGACTGGGTAAAT
>NW_004567108.1:57203366-57205147 GCF_000260355.1 Condylura cristata | reverse complement strand
CGGGTCAGGAGAGGTCTGCCTCGCCATGTGGTCACCTCCAGGGCAGGCGGGAGTCGAACTCATGCAGAAGTAGCTCAAGTTTCTCAGTGCTGTGCTTTAACCCGCTGTGCCACCAGGGAGGGCCTCTCTCCTTAGTTTTTATTGTTAGCTTTTACTGAACAGAATACAAGAAAGTGCTGTTCAACCATAGGCCTATATATCTAATGGTTGTTAATTTGTAAAATTATGTTCTTAAAGCATGACAGAGACACTTCATTAAGTAACTCATGTATGTGCCTCTTCTTGTTATGGTCCCCAGATATTATTTTGCTGCTTCCACAATGAGACCGAACATAGTAGAGGAAGCCACATGAATACAACTACATTACAAAAAAAAACTGTCAGTCACCTTAAGGAAATACCACCCCCAGGAAAGTAAAACTGAGCATGTAGCTCGTATTGCATATATCTGCTTACATCCCTTGGGGAAAAAAAAAAAAAAAAGACTCATTTATGTCTTTCATGACTCTGGCTTACTGATCTCTGGACCTCTTGACTGTCAATATTTTTTGTTTGGGGGGAATACTTTTTCTCGTTCCAAGCTGAAAGAAAAATACAAGCTTGTTTTCTCCTTCCCTCCAGGATATAAAAGAAGAAAAACAGCAGTTATAAAGAAACTCTTTTGAAAAGCAACTGCCATAAAAATAGGAAGCAGACACATGGCATGGGGAGAATTCAAATGTTTGCTTATTTCATGAAAAAGTTAATGTCTCAGAATGTTGACTGGCTAAGAATAAGTTCTGGAGTTATAAAATAAAAATGACTTCCCCAACTGAAAAGGTTTTTGTAAGCAACATCACAAGATCTTATTAGGTTGCATTAAATAAAACTCTCTTGTATATTTGGAAGAACTTGAGCATGATTTTCAGAAAGAAAGATAAAGAGTTTGATGCAGGCTGTGCTAAGGACACCCAATGAGAAGCAATGTTTCCTCTGTCTTCTTCAGCGCACGCCAGGTAAGGCTGTGGATTTGCCAGTATGACATCTTTTGCCATTGTGAATGCAGCACCATATTGTAAATTTACAAATTTCACCCTGTCGTTGACACACAAAAATTCATTTTTAAATCTCTTTCCATTCTAGATTGACATTGTATTTTACTACAGATTGTAACTTTGTATTATTTGACGGACCCTGTCTAATCAAGAATATTGGGCCAGTTTATTCTGCTGCCTAGATTCAAACTAATCATCTCATAAAAATAAAATTTCTGCTTATGTTTTACTTCCTTTCAAAATCTGAAAGTCAGAAAAAATCCAAATAAATACACATGAATCCGCTATGCAATAGCGGGGACTCTGTATGTGATTCTATTGTTTGAAACTGCCATGCTCTGCTAATCAACCAGAATTCCTGTGTTATGCTTTCAGATATATCCAGACATCACTGGATTCAAAATGTGCTTTTCTCCACTAGTGCAAAATGCTACAAAGTTAAAGAGAAGTTCTATGATTTAAAACAGAAAGGCTTTCTGTAGGCACTGCACCCTCAGTCCTCTGTATTGTATAGATGCTTACATCTTCTCATGATTACCAAAATGTGCAGGGGTAAAGTTATTCCATGGAGCACATTTTCATCTGTTGCATATTTGTATTATTCTGAAATGAGAACAAATTGTGTGACTGAATTTTCAAGGTTACACTAAGAAGCTATTTAAAAGTCTCCATGGAGGGAAATGCACTGGACTATGGAGATGGCACACGGTGATTTAGTATTGAAGCCCATGGGGATTACAACTGAGA
>NW_004567108.1:57199589-57202901 GCF_000260355.1 Condylura cristata | reverse complement strand
ATCTATTCAAATATTGATTTATAAATTTAAAGAAGAAGCTTTTATCACAGAGACAATTACAGCTGAATAAATGGGCCAGAACTCTGTACCTGATAAAATTACTGTTAGAGTCTAACAGACTAGTAATATGAATAACTTTCATGGTGAAAAAATAATATGATCATCTTTGTCAAAAGTTTAATAATTCAATGAAATTATTAAATGTAAAAACACAACAAATATCTGGTACTGTTTTTATGATGCTGCTCCAAAGATTGTTCTGTATGTTATGGAAAAAAAAGAAAGCAACCAATTAACTTATGATAATTACAGGAGCTATTGGAGGTATGAAGTGAATCCTGTCCCTAATTTGTGGTCCCTGCTTTTATTTTCTGAAAAGTTCTATAGGTTTTTTTACTCCTAAATTTTCCATTAAAGAACTCTTACAGCAATGACTTAAGAAAAATAAATAGGTAGACAAAGCAATCTTATTTTTCTTAGACTATGGTAGCTTCCAATTAAGTAGTCATTGAAATAACCCTTGCTTTAAAAAATACAGTAAGCAAGAGATGATGAGGCAGACAATAAAAGTGAAAAACAAGTCATTAGCAAATTTAGTATCTAGGTACTGAAAGCTAGAAAACTCACTTTTAACACAACTGTACATTGTATTCGGAGAAATGGCCTACATTTAGACTACTTAGTGAAGCTATTAAACAAGCTAGGGAAAAATAATGTTTTCTCTGCTATCATCACTATCATTTTTGCTTCTCTGAATTGACTGCTGGGTTTACATCTCATTAACTAACTCGTGCGGATTCATTAGGGCTGGAGGGCTATTAAGTGCTTCTCTGTCCCACAATACCTATTAAAGTAGTCAACACATCTTTAATGTGGTGTAACTTCCAATTAATTTTTTAAGGTCAGCCTGTCACATTGCAGTGATGTCTACCGGCTTGTGAACCTTGTCTCTTAAGTCCTGAGTTCTAAGCCATTTTAAAACTTGGGAGTAGGCTACAGAAACCCTTGTTTTTTTCAGAAAATGTATTTGGAAATAGTTTACAGTGATAATATATCACAAGTAGCACTACAATAAATATGTATCAGTATAATGTATGTTGCTATTTAGTGTTCTCAAATTTATAATTTAGAAGATTTAATGGTGATTCAGTAATACTAATTTTGTATAGTAAGTGATGTTTTTATTTTTCACAAAAGCAGAAGAAAAATTACTGTATTAGATAACGTTCTTCTTACATTTTGGTATATTTTTAGTTAACAATGTACATTGATGTGTCTTTCTATAACAGTATGTAATAATAATAGTAAAAATATTGAGGCTAATACCTCATATGAAAATATTTGACAATTCAAATTGAATGACTTAAAAGGCACCCTTCTTAACTATCTTTGAAAATCAGTTCAAAAAGACTATCTAGCTTTTTGGAAGAAATGTATTACAAAGTGTATTTGGAAATCAATTATAAAGAATATAGGAATATATTATATAGAAATGTACAATGATAGACCCTATCTATGGTAAGATATTTTTCAAAAAGTTTATGATGTGATTCTTATTCAAAAAAATCAAAATGTATATTTTATAATATATATTATTATTTTTTATTTATGCATACAAGGGCTGGGATATAGGTTAGAGGTATATGGGTGTGGGAGAATTTACCAGAGACAGATGGGGGAGGATTCACCAGAGACAGATGGGGAAGCAGAACAGGAAGATCTACTGAAATAAACTGCTGAGGGGAGAAGCGGATGAGACAGGAGAGGTTTGCTGCACCATGTGGGTTAACTCCCTGGCTGGGGGATTGAACTCATGATACAGTAGCTGAAATAACCTGATAGTACTGGGATTTTAACACCTGTGCCACCAGGGAGCCCCCCGCCCCGGTCCCATATACTTGATACTTTTATTATAAACTGCAAAATAACTAAAATATCATTAAAACATAACATATACATGTTAACTTATTTATAAAATAAATCACAGTGAAGTACTTATCTTATATACAGTTTTTTATTCTGTAGATACACTCAAAGTGATTGACAAGTGTTTTTATAATGTATTTCTGTTCCTTTCACACACACACACACACACACACACACACAATTTTTTTCCAGCAGTGTGGGATTTTCTTTGCAGGAATTTATTTTCTCATTTGGGAATTTCCTATCATTTAAAAATATTAGGAAAATCAATTTGTTTGTAGTAATATCAACTCCAAAATGATTCAAATATATAGAAAACTTGTAAGGTTTTATTTTTTGTTCTAAATCTGTAAAAAATGAAAGTAGCAGTATCAATAACCTTATGCTCTTTGATAGTAAGCATTTTTAAATCCCAGGACTGAATCATTAGGAGTTAAACAGAATGTTATAATGAGTCCCTAAAGCATTGATAAAGCTTTGCATCCTAAATAATATTTATATAAAAATAGCACTGTTGTCCACAGAGGCTGAATGAGTGAGACAATTGAAGTGTATTATTATGGTAAATGGGAAAGCAAGTATTCCAAATGGACATATCTTCAATGTAGACAAATTCATTTTGTATTCCACATGTATAGGAAAACTAAATCTTTCATACACTATATGAAAATAATTCTATGTTTAAAAAGAGACCCAATTTTGATGGAAAAGTCATTTTAGTGCAAAACAGTGATTAAAATAGTTTGAATGCTGCAGCTTTTCTGAGACTAAATATGTGTTATATACTAAAGATAATTTTTTAATCTTTACCTTGAACAATGAGAATCTTCTGGTTCATGATGAGTTACAGTTGTCACTCATTTGCAGAAAAAGTACATTTTATTACCAATTGCATGGTTTGTTTGCAAAATAGATAGCCACAATGAACCAGAATCGATGCAAGATGAGGAGTAATAGTATTGGATTATAGAAGAAAACTCTATTCAAGCACGAGGAGGGTAACACATCTTTAAAAATAATGGTAGGGACAGCAAAGGTGTGGCTCTTCTGAACTCTTGGCTCAGCTAACCAAAACCTGTCAAATCTATGACCAATATAGAAATGTTCAACTTGCTACATGTCATTTAAAAATAATTAATCAAACACCTTTGTTGCCCAATAGTAGGGGAAAAGAGGAGGGAATATAATTAAGTGAGGTTATGTTTTATTAGGGAGACTTGTCTTAATTGCCACTAGTTGTTGATTGAATATTAAATAGTAAAATACAATATTTTATATATATTAAATTTGAGGCCATCCCTGGTGGCGCAGCGGGCTAAAGCACAGCACTAAAAAGTTTAAGCCACTTCCGCATGAGTTCGATTCCCGCCTGCCCCGGAGGTGACC
>NW_004567108.1:57198513-57199189 GCF_000260355.1 Condylura cristata | reverse complement strand
TGTGTGTGTGTGTGTGTGAAGGTAATGGATATATATCTGTTTAAATGCATACATACATATGCAATGGGTACCTTCCAAGACAGTAAGCAATAAGAATTGCAAATATTTAGAGGCAAATATTTAGCAAATTTCAAATCCCAAAAGTGAGTTTAAACGAGAAATAAGTATTCATCTCAAAGAGTTTCAATTTACCTCACATTATTATTAGATTCATGTAATCTAAGTCACTTATTGACCAATCTTAACCATGTCCAGGGCAAGAAAATTGAGAATCCCAAAGAAACTAACTTTTTTATTTCAGACTTTTAACACATGAGGAAATTGAACAATTTCATATGCTATAAAACATATCAGAATATATAAAAAATCACACATATAGAGAAAATGAAGATATCAGTCATAGAATTTAGACTATACTATGTTCAAGAAAGTATATATTGCTTTAAAATTTTAATCAGAGTACTATCAAATAAAAAAATGGAAACTAAAAATGTAGTAAAAAGTATATAGAGTAGACACAGATGAAAAGAATTAAAATTAAAAATATAAAGGAAAAATAATGTTCAGAATGAAATACAAAGACAATAGGATGGAAATATTACTATGACAAAAATATATAACATGACGGACAGTGTAACAAAAGTGTAATTATCTTCCCAGGAGATAAGAAAAAAAA
>NW_004567108.1:57193451-57197443 GCF_000260355.1 Condylura cristata | reverse complement strand
ACCCCACTCTGTCCCTGGTGAATCCTCTCACCCTCCGCATCTCTGGCCTGTACCCCAGTTCTGTATGAATAAAATAAAATAAATCTTTATTTTTTTTTCTCAAGCAGAATTTCATCTTATCTAGATATATGTACATACATAGAGAAATAATATATATAAATGAAAAAGTTAAGCTAAATATAACTGAAATGTAGAAAGGTTTTTTTTTTGTTTGTTTATAACGAGGTTGTTTTAAAACTCTTTTAAGGTTTATTTATTTATGCATACAAGAGCTGGGGTACAGGCCAGAAGTTCAGGAATGAGAGGATTCACCAGAGACAGAACAGGGAGCAGAATAGGCAGGCCCACTGAAATAAAGTGGTGAGGTCCGGTCGGTGGGTCCAGAGAGATCTGCCACACCACGTGGGTAATCTCCCTGGCAGGGGATTGAATTCTTGCTGCAGGGGTTACTGATAGCTTCATAGTGCTGCACTTTAACCATTTGAGAAAAGAATAAGAAAGAATATACTGTGAATTTTTTTTTTTTCAAAAATAGCAAGTTAAGTGCCACTATACACTCTGGCCAAATGCATTACTAAAGAAACAATGAGAAATATTCAAATAAAAAGAATATGAATTTAAAAGACAAGAGAAAATTGTGCATCAATGTGAAAAATGTTAATATAATTTTTAGTCATTGATAAGACATCTAGACAAAAATAATGCATATGCCAAGTTCAAACAAATATTATCACAGTTACCCATATTCTGATACATAAAGGATACCTCCCCAAATTCCACAGGTTTGAACCACGTAAAGTATCATGGTAATGTTAACCTCTAAATCAACAAAAAATAATTAGTAGTATGTAATTTTATGTTTTGAAATAACAGAAAGCATTGCTTTATTATTCATAGCTGAAAATGTAGCTCCAAACTGAGTGGAGCTTATTGAAACAAGTAATACTTGAACTGATATATCAAAATTTATGAGCTACAGCTGTTAGCTTATGATTGAGGAGTATCCAGGGGACCAAACTGTTAAGTGGTGCATGCTCTGAAAGGGATTCAACCATCCCAGTGAACAAAGACAAAGGAAGCAAACCCTTAGTGTGATAGATTTGTAATATAATTAGTGTGCAAAGAGAGGAAATGATTTTCAATTTCCCAAATCAACTCACAAAATGACCCAACACCTCAAAGAAAACATTTAGCCAAATATAATCAGCTGAAAGTGAAGTAAACTGAAATCTGAATGCTTGCCTCAAGGCTACCTTACCTCTGGCAAGGAACCTCAAGAAAGATCCACATGTCTTGCCCAGAGGGAAAGTCTCCTTTCCAGTGTTTTCGCCAAGTACCTCCATATGTCTCTCCTCCATTTAGTCAGATCTCCTCTATTATGAAGCAATCATCACCTTGATACCAAAAACTGACAAGGATAGTAAAGGAAAAATAAATTCACAATCATCTCATATATGTGAATGCAGAACTTCCAAAGCAAATATTAACGCATGAAATTAAAAAATATGTAAGATACATATTACTTTAAGTAGTTGGGTTGATTTTAAAAATTATTTGCTTTAATTTTATGGAGTACAATTCACAACAAAACCAGGTAAAATGGAAAAAAGCATAAGGACATATTAGTGTTTAATGAATGAAATTCACTAACACTAGATAAAAAAAAATTTGTACACTGAGATATGGATCATATTTCTTAATTTTATATAAAATACTAAAACATTTATAGAAAACACTATGTTTAATTTTTAAAGTGTTGAAATATTTTTTTTCTTTCCTTTAGGAGAGAGGACACAAATGTCAGTATTTTTATTCAACATTGTAAATAGTGCTTCATCCTATACATTTAATCAAGATAAACAAGCAAATATGTAGTACAGGAAAGCAAAATACAACAGTAACAACAAAATTATAAAATTATTATTAGCTTCAGATGGGATGACATGAAGCTATGAAAATCCAAAAGAGTTTATGTAGTACCTATAAAAATTAGAAAGTAAATTCATCAAGATTCCTGAATGTAGGCACTCCCTGGTGGCACAATGGGTTAAAGCACAGCACCATAAAGCTCTCTACAGCCATAGCAGCCAGCCACTACAGCATGAGTTCTATCCCAGGCCAAGCAGGGGACCCACATGGCATGGCAGACCTCTCCTGACCCACCTGCTGCTCCCCTTAGCAGTACATTTCAGTCTATCTGCTTTTCTGCAGATCACTGTCTGTGGTGAATCTCCTCATCCCTTACACCTCTGGCCGGTACCCCAGTTTCTTATGCATTGATAAGTAAATATTTTTTAAAAATTCCCGAATGCAAAAATCTGTATAAAAATTAACTATGTACTACATTTTAGCAAAGTATGTGTACACACATGCACAAATGCATATATTTACATGTATAAACCTTTGTATGTGGTATTATATATATATCATATATATTCACATATAAGTGTATGAATTTATAGTTGTATATATGCTGTTTTAAGACATTAAGAACCTGTTGGAAGCTCTCTGGACGTGAGGTGTGTCATGTTCATTTTATAGATAAGTCAATTTGGTAATGTGTGTTTCAGGCTGCTGCCTCATGCAGCAGTCAGCAGTTTGGTCATCTGAATGACCCATATGACTTCAAATTTCATCTTAAGTAGGTTAAGACAAGAGATACAGATTTAGTTCTGTTGTCTCCATGGAAAAGAAATACGATCAGGTTTTCAAAAGAGAGTGAGAGAGGCACTGGTAATAGAGAAGTCTTCTCTAAGCATGTAAATACGTGAAAAGTGAAAGACCTCCACCCAATCTTTAGCAATCCTCCATGAAATTATCTTTTGTTAAAATGGACATCTATCGGGATAGCATAGTTTTGCTTCCTTGTTAAGCTGTCAAAAAATGTAGTCTTAAAACACATGTGACTGTAGAGGTTTAAGTTAAATGATATTAAAATATCAATTACTGGGCCACACTAACCACATGGTGATCAAAGGTGGCCTGGAACTAGCTCTTGGCATACTGAACATAACAAAGAACATTTCTTTAATTACAAAAAGTTCTATTAGATTTAGTTGAAATAGAAAAATTTGCTGTAAATGTTTTTCAACATATATCATTGTTCTCATTCTATTTTTTTATTTTACACATTTAAAACAATAAATTTAATATACATGAAAATATAAGAGCTTGTCATATCTACCTCCAAAATTCTTTGAGGTAAGGATTCTCAGTAGTGTAGTTATTGTTCTTATTTATCTCACAAATAAAGATACCAAGCATAAATCTACAAAATCATCAACAAATTGGTTGTAATTATAATAGCCTGTATATTTAAAATGATATGTTGTTTTTGTTCTTCTCTGCAGATTTTTAAATAGCAAAGAAATAGAACTGAGAAAACTTGATGCTACCTTCCAATATACAGCTCAACTCCTTTGTAATAATTATGTTGTTCATTAGACCATAATCTGATGTATACATTGAGAAATAATTACTCTATGGAGACATTTGATGGTTTTAGTTGGTACAAATATTGCTTCTACCTCCCTTATAATCCTTTCTGTCACAACTACTTAAAACTTACAACTTAAATCATTAATATAATTTTCTCATAGCAAGAGTTCCTCTGGAGTTTAATAATTTTAGGGAAAAGAGAAAAATGGAGTTGAGAAACATGCAGATCTAAGGACCTGATCATGGATGTTAGCAACTCACTTAAAATGCATACAAGCCCTAAGGCCATTCTTTAAAAACTGATGATTTATTCAGTCAGTGTGACCAAATTTGAGGTCACATTTTTGTAAGGTATTCAATTAAATATTCCAAGAGAGGGCTCTCCCTGGTGGTGCAGCGGGTTAAAACACCACATTATGAAGCTCTCTGAAGTCACTGCAGCATGAGTTCCATCCCTGGCATACCCGGGTCGGACACACATGGCGTGGCAGACCTCTCCTGACCTGCCCGTTGCTCCCTTCAGCAGTGTACTTTGTCAATCTGCCTGTTCTGCT
>NW_004567108.1:57180067-57192731 GCF_000260355.1 Condylura cristata | reverse complement strand
TCTTCAGACAGGTGAAATGATCAGTGTTTCAAAGTATTACAGAAGATTTAAACCACTTTAATTGGAGGAATATTCGATAGCAAAATCTCATCATTGTAGTGGAGATTACCTAGCTGCTTTTCTTTTTCTATTATTTTTTTTTTAAGATTTACTTCTTTATGCATACAGAACTGGATTAAAGACCAGAGGTGCAGAGGGGTGAAAGGCTTCACCAGAGACAGAGTGAGGAACAGAACAAAGTACACTGCTGAGGCAAGCAGTTAGAGAGACAGGAGAGATCTGCTGTGCCACGTGGATCACCTCCAGGGGCCAGGGTTCGAACTTCCACTCAAGAGGTTGCAACTAGCTTGCAGTTCTGCATCCTAACCCAAGGAGGGCTGCTTTTCTTTTTTGCTGTGAAAAATCTCATATTAAAAAAATTTCAGTTTAAGCATAGTAAGAACCAAATTTGGATATTATCATTGTTCATTTCAAATTTTGTTTCCATTAGATGTGTTTAATGAAATTGTAAGAATTTGAACACAATTATGATTCTATAAGAAAAAAATTCTGGTTTTCAGATATAGACTATTTAATAAATTAATACATAATTAAATGAATATTTGGACGATCAAAAATGTCTATCAAACCACCTTTTTGAGATTCAGTAAATAATTAAATTGGTTTATTATCAATTTTTAATATAGAAGTAAAGTTGGCAGAAAAAATTAGTTGTATTTATTTTATATTAGGAAATGCAGAGAAACACTACACATTATTCATTAACAAAATAAATTAGATAACATACTTTTAATGTTTTGTTTGCAACTGAATGTCCATAAAAATGTGATCACTTTTGAAATAATAATTGGTAAAACAATTAATGTTTACCTGGCAATGGGATGCCATGTCTTCAGATTTAGCTATCAACCACCGATGGATATTTATACAACTGTCATGGAATGTCATAGATGGATAAACAAGCAAACAAACAAAAAAAAGGTAAAAATATGTAAAATATTAGACAGTACTCAATAACTTTTAGCTATGCTGTTAAAAGTGTGTAATTGTGAGTTAATTTTTTTTTTTCTTCTCCTCCCACTTTACTTAGGGTATAATTCACTAACTTAAGGAAAAAAAAAAAACTATGTAAATAGTGAACGTTAAAACAGTGAATCACAAGTGATACAGCGCAGCAAGTGACATTAAAACTGGCCAAAGACAGTGCCCACATAGCTTACCCCTCACTCTCTGAGTTCTTCACCTGCACACACAACTGCGAGAGTACTCAGGTTCAGAGAACAATAATGGGTTTTAATTTAGCAAACAAGGGAATACAACGAATCATTAAGGCCACAAATGGCCGTTTACCTCACCTGAAGCAGTGACCAATGTTTAAAGTACTAAACAGAAATATTTCCAAAGTGGCATCTTCCCACCACTGAAGGCCTGGACCCCGTGGCAGCCAGACCACAGACCGGGATCCAACTCACAAAGACCGCAGGAAATGCAACAGGAGATGTGCACCAGAGCTGCCCAATGTCCCAGCCCAGCACCAGACAAGCACACTTAAAACAGCAGATACAGCAGCCAAATGACCTGACAAACATCCACACTCATGCAGTTCAGCAAGGCACCCACTCCAGCTCAGACTTTTACATCCAGGCTGTAACAGCAGCAAAGCTGGGAACAGTTTCAGTTGCTCAGCTACCAGCAAAGAAAGCTTCTCACATTTTCCTCTCTGAAGTTGGCTGCTGGATGTCTATCCATGACCTACAAAGGCCTACAACAGCCTTCTGGAAAATCAGTATGCAGGAATGGCTGACCCCCAAGCCCCTGAAGATCTGAAGATGCTGAAATCGGAACACTGAATCCTGAGGGCTGCCTCTTCACTCCCTTGTATTCCTAATCAGTTTCTACCACCACCAATACTTTGTTCACATTTCCCCAGTCCTCTCTCCTCACCAGCACTCGTAAGGGGCACCATGTGTACCAGTCTTTGGCTTCAGCCACAGATTAGACACCTACACAAAACGATGAGTAATTTTGCCTTCTTTGACATTAAAAATTAGATTTCCATTATGAAAAACATATTAGTGATCATTTTAATTTTTAAAGAATATATATATATATATATATTTATTGTGAATTATCTTGCTTTTATTGGCTGCAGTCAAGCTTTTAAGGTTAAATAAACAGCTCTCTGAGACTGACTGAAAATGCTTCATTTGTACATAAACATGTTCAAGAACCATAACAATATTAGAACTGGGGTACAGGGCAGAGGTGCAGGGGCAGTGAGAGGATTCACCAGAGTCAGAGTGAGGAGCAGAACAAGCACTTCTGAGGGGAGCAGCAGGAGAGACAGGAGAGGTCTGCTGTGCCATGTAGATCACCTCCGGCACAGGGGTTGAACTCATGCTGAAGTGGCCATGGCTTGGCTTAGCTTCACAGTGCAGCACTCCAACCCACTGAGTGACCAAGGAGGGCCCTCATTTCATATTTTATAAATCAATCTTTATTGTATTTTCCATTAAAATCTTTACAGTAAGTAAGGACCTTACAATTGGATAATAAGAGCTAAAAAGGAAATATATGATCTTTGTTCTGAACAACAGTCTGTTAATAGCATTTCAAGCCATCTGCAAACATCAATACAAAAAAAATAGTTTCTTCAGAGATTACTATTAGGCATTCTAGATATCCAGGGATAACAAGGTCAAAGAAACTAAATTACTCTCCACCTCCATGTCAAAATATATTCTTTGACCCCTAAGACAGTGTAAGTTCAGAAGTACACTTCAGCTACTTGGGAGTTAGGCCATTGTGCTTTTGGGTTTCCCTTTTTCTTTCTTTTTCAACCTAACTGAATTGATGTTTACTTATATATATATATTTTTTTTTTCTCTAATATATCTGACTTTTGACTGACAGCAAGTTTATTCAGTGTCTGAACTTGAATGGCATTGAATGCTTCAGATATTCTTCTTGCCAGGTCTCTTCTCTGAAGAAGACAAGCATTTCTGAATGTTGATTCTGAGGGAAGTGTTTTTTATGCACATGTGATTTTTCACTCATTGAAATGCATGACACATGTTGAATAAATAACATCTACAGATACAATGTATGCAGTTGTTCAATGTATACAACACTCTGAAACCTCTAATATTGTTATGGTTCTTGAACATGTTTATGTACAAATGAAGCATTCTCAGTCAATCTCAGAGAGCTGTTTATTTAACCTTAAAAGCTTGACTGCAGCCAATAAAAGCAAGATAATTCACAATAAATAGTGAATCTCCATTCTGACACTTCTATTCATTGTATGGTATTAAAGTTTCCTTTTTCCTTTTATTTTTTAGAGTTATAGAAAGGGCTTGCACATTTAAAATTCCCTGCAGACAATAAATCTAAACCAGCCACTGTACAATAAACAGGAAGCTCAAGCATACCTCCCTATAGTGCAGATAAGTCAACAAGTAGAAGATTAACATTTAATGTGACAGACCCATATCTGTTTATTGTGCTTTAGAGCAATGGTAGTATAAGTTGTGATTTTTTTTTCAGTGCATTGTATGCAGCAATATTTCTGCAACTCACATATTTTAACAAGAAGTGAAAACAACAGTTGCTGAGGTTATGTAAAGTTTTCTACTAACTTTGTGCATTTCTTACAGCACACAATTTTTAGAATATTCACACAGAATATTTTGTTATGTGGTATTCATTAAACTTACTTAAAGAAGATACATTTTTTTCAGGGGGGATCAGTGAAGACTATTGTTCATTTGGGTATACTTTGTTAAGCAGTTGGCTAAATTTTTCACTTAGTTCTAGTTTATCTATATGTCCCACTTCTAGATTTTTTTACCCCTTCTCTAAGGTGCAATAACTTGACTAGATCGGCAGGAATTTTTGGACAAACTTCTCTGATATGTCATAATCACATTTTTATTACATGAGTTTTAGGTAATAACCTATATTTCTGAATTGATAATTGGAAAATATAGTGTATAAACAGTTTGTTATAGCATATTGAAGCCCTCAACCTAATATGGCTATACTTGGAGGTAGATCCATTTCTTCTTTTGTCTACTGCACACTCATTGTATAATTAAAGTGAAATGAGGTCATAGGGAGGGCCTTCACAGGACATGGGTCCTTATAATGTGAGGAAAAGATACTGTAACAGTGCAATCCCCATAGAACTGAGCAATTCCATGTTCTTTTTCCCCTAAGGAAGAGTAGAACTTAGGAGTGATGGGAACCTAAAAATGGCTTGAAAAAAAAAAAAAAAAACAAAGAATCAGAGAAAAGGCTAGAAAGATAGAAGGAGAGGATAGTCTAGAAGAAGACATGGATGACAGACATGTTTAACAAAAGTCACGCTTACTTCTTGCCTTGGACTTGTATCAGGGTTTTAGGGGACCAGGAAGGAGACAGTGGAAGAATACAGAGATGTGGGCGAGAAACCTGTGGAGAGGCTGACAATGGCAGTCTTTATCTTGACTTGGGTTTGACTTTGTTTCTTCCTTCTACACTTGCCTGACCCCTTTTGCCTGTATCCTATGGGTCCCCACCAGAAGATGCCTTATACGTATGATAGGCTATCAGGCCTTAGTGTTTCTGCTTTAGGTCAATACTGCGTGACTATGCATTTACTCACAAGGGGATGGGTGACGTTGGGTATTTCAATGAAAGGCTATTAGTCTTTCTTTCTTCTCTTTCTATTACACAGGAGCTGTGTTTAAGTTATTTTTATTGAAGTTCTTATGCGTGTAAGTGTGTTTTGTCTTTAGGTAGCAGAAAACAGAACCCATTTAGAGGAGACAGGGTTGGGACTACTTGAGTGCTCCTCATTCTGCCCACCAATACCAGAAGTGAAGTCACAAGATAAAGGAAACTAGTGAGAAAGTGGTTGAATTTAAGTGAACAGGGCATTCCAACCCTTGCTAACACATTGAGTAATGAACTTTCAGCTTCTAGAACAGTCAGAAAAAAAAAAAAAAAACATTTACATTATTCAAGCCACACAGTGGATGTGAATTTTGTTACATCAATCTTAGGAAACTAATCTTACTCTTAAATTGAAAGTAAAAATATGTAAACACCGTGGTTTCTTTGAATTTGTTCTTACCATTTCCCCCATTATTGCTTAATTTTGTCTTTATTGCAATAAAAAATAGAAAGTGTAACCAAACAAAAAAGAAGTTAAGGTGACCTTTCTAATGGGAGGATAGAATGGTACTAGATTGTTTTCTTTCATTTGCAAATAATACCCAGAGATCTAAAAGGTAAGAATCCAGCTTTTTCTACTTACAAAGCTGTTATTACGTTTCTAGATAATAGCATCTGTAAAAGTATCTTGAAAATAATTTAAAAAAAAATCCCTCACCTAATAACTTTTTATTATTTAGTAACATCTTTAATGTAACTTCATTCTAATAAATTTTAAGTATGTACTTAGTTCAGTTCTTGGTAAAGACAGTAAACAATGGTTTAAAAATTTGCAAGAGCACAATCAGCTTTCCCAATATGACACATTTCTAAAAATGTGAAGTACCATAACTTCCTACATACTTTTGTTGCATCTATTAATGGACAAGGACTTGGAGGTGAGGGAATTAATTCAATTCAATTTGAATTATTTGCAAAGTGTATGTAGTCACATGTTTAAGTTGATAATTAGTTACTGACTACATTTAAGGTTTGCTTGTTAGTATATAGAATATTATTCTGTTTTTTATTTTAAATTTAGTTAAAATTAGTAAATAAGTATTACATTTCAATGCACATAGAACCTGATTATGTATTAATTGAAGATTATATACATCCTGTTTTATTTTGATTTTTAAATATAGTAAAAAAAAGTAAATAATAATTTAACTGAATATAAATATATGCTAGCATAAATCAAAGGGGAACATTTTGATATTGGGGCTCAAAGATGTGGTAGGAATGTGACTTCTCTGATAATTAAATTGATATCAGAAAATAAGAAGGGACTATAACCTGATGGTATGTAAAAGCTTAGAGAAAGGTCATATTTAAGCCCTAGTATGGAGGACAGGAGGCCCTGTTCAAAAAATAGAAAAGATGTCAGCATGGTAATGTGGCAGTGGGCAAAGGAAGTGTTTAATATGTACAGCAAGTGGGGCCCTCCCTAGTGGCACATCAAGTTAAATTGCAGCACTAAGAAGCTAGTGGTGGTCGCTTCAGCAAGGGTTCCATTTCTGGCCAGGGAGGTGACCCACATGTCACAGCAGACCTCTCCTGACCCACCTGTTGCTCCCCTCAGCAGTGTACTTCGTCAATCTGCCTGTTCTGCTCTGCACTCTGTCTTTGGTGAAGCCTCTCACCACTCCTGCACCTCCGGTCTATACCCAGCTCTGTAAGCATAAGTAAATCAATCTTTTTAAAAAAATATCCAGTGAGAGTCATGAGAAAGGTTTTAACATCATGTTCAAAGTCCACAAAGAGAGGTTGTGTATTTGAGAGTGTAAGAAGCAACACATTTTAGGAGTCACATTACTGTTGGGGAATGGGAAGTGGTGAATCTTCTCTCATAATAAAAGTCAAAATGTCAGTAAAAGAAGGCTATTGGAGAATGTTGGTTAATTCTTCGGTCTTCTAATTTTTTTTTTTTTAATTAACAACTTATAGACAATTAGACCTAAAAGAACTTAGCTTTAGTTATCTCATGTCAATATTCCAGATAATTAAGAGAGGAGAAGGAGAGAGGGAAGAGGAGAAAAAAAAAAGTATATATTGTTTCTAAAGGTAACTCATCTCAGAGCATTAAAGCCAGAGATGATACCACATATTTTATGGATTCCATGCTAGTAAAAACAGCTTCTTTCTATACAGCTTCTATAGCGTAAAGAATCCTCTAAAGTAAATTGCAAATTTCCTGGGAGAGAAAAAACAAAACAGTCCTAATGCATGTGCACTGTAGCTTAACATAAAGTACAACATCTGCTGCTTGCTTTTTATTTGGCAATGATCTATAATGACATATTATAACAGATTTTATCTGTTAATTACTAAGTAGCAAAAGTGATTCCATGCTCAAATTCAACAGAGAAAAATAAAACAATTACAGTAATGGGAAAAATGTTCCTTAAGAATTGAAAAATTACTTCAGATTCATAATCCTTTTTCTGTATAATATTACTACATATCAGTATATACACTGATAGCAGAGGTTTAGAACATTTCTTTCTGACTTTATTTTCATTTTTTAAATTTGTAGATGTTTTCATGGAAGTAAAATCCTTACTCTGCACTAAGGATGAAACACTAAAATACAGATCTAACAAAAAAACTGAATGTTGCTCTTTTATATTTTTATATTTTATTAAAATACTGAGTTTATTTCACATGTGTATGTTTGTCTCCACACCATTTCCGTTTGTCTTAATATCAACACCACCAGGTCATATCATAACATTCTGAACATATCTAAAACCAGGTGAAGGGTAACGTCCCATCCTGAGAAACTAGACAGTATTTTGCATGACACATTCCTAGCAATGGCACCTGGGCAACATTTATCAATTATGGTAAGGGAATGTCTCATTCGGTATTATGAAATGGACAGCCAGTTATCAACTATTATAAAAATTAAATGAGGGAAAAATTTAACAAACTATTTGAACCATTTTCTTAAAGAGACTTCCTACACTCTCAGAAATCTTGGACAGTCTCCTGATCACTATTGTGGGGGTAATTCTTTATGTAATTGTTGAAGTTAACTTGGTCTTTAGAAAGAAAACAATTTTATTCTATGCTGGCTTGCATTTTTGCTTTAATATCTTTTACAGAACTAGGTAATTGTAGAGGAAGAAATAGTGTCAGAAAATTTTAGTGTTTTTAGAGTTTTACCTGTGTTTTGAAGGATTCTCAATATTTTGATCCAAGTATTGGTGATTTTGAGTCTTTTTCCATTATAGCTTGACTTCTGTGCATTTTGGGCTGATATTGCAAATATTCCCTTACTGGAACTTTATTCAACAGCTTTGCCAATCACCAAAATCATCATCATCATCACTATCATCTTCATCAGCCACAAGCTTTGTGTGTGTGTTTCTATGAACACTTGCTACACTTTCCAGGTCAGAACACTTCTCAAGTATACTTATAAGTTTTACATCTTCCCTCTCTTTAACTTCTGACTCTGTTTCTTCTTCTACAGTTACTAAAATCTGTTCACTAATATGCATGAAACCCGACCACACTTCAACCATAAAACAAGTGGTGTGATGCCACGTCCCTTCCTGCTGTGCCTAAGTGAGAAATCCTTAGAGCTTGGCATGGTCAAGTTACCAGGCACACGGAAGGAGTATGTGGCCCTCCAAGAATAGAAGAATGGCTGAATGGCTGATTCTTGAATTGTCACTGTAACTTTTGATTTGTTTCCTGATTCTGCTGACACACAACATACTAAACCAAAGAAATGTTATGAACACTGTGCTTCGTTCTAATGATACTCTTGAAAGGAAGGTAACTTCCTCTGTTCTCGATACTGATTTAATTCTGAGAAACTTTTCTATAATCTTCAATTCTATTAAACTATTAACTCCTGTATACCAGAATGGAGAGAGCAATTAAAAGGGGTAGCAAGGCAAAAGTGATAGATAGGATATTTGTTTAGCACCACTGAACCTTGAATACACAATGGTTTCTCAGGGCCCCAGGTTGGTCTCAGGCCTCTGACATCATCTCAGAAACAATGAAAAAATGTATTATCTGTCATGGTTCTATTGAAAGAATCATTGCACCCCTATATTTGCTTGCCAAGAAAAAATGTATAAATGTTCTGCACTCTTGAAAATAAATTACATTCAGATATGCACTCCTAGAAGTCGTGTCTGTCTGCCATTCAACCTCATCTTGTCCATCCTGTGCCAGAATTGCCATCCCTGAAACTTGTCTCCTGCTCCTGCTGCACTGGTACGTGGCAATGTGACTTTAAAGCCCCCAAAGGAAACCATTGGCTGTGTTGCTGGCTTTAAATTTTGAGTGTTTCATAAATTGTCCTGCTTTCATGATTCATTGCCTCTGCTTCTACAGTGTACAATCCTTCCTTCACACCATCCCTAAACTAGCTGTTTTAAAGATAACTGGGGCTCATTTTCATCATTATCCATCTTAAAGGGATAATCACTTCTTCCCTTTAATTAACAATCGAAAAGATCGTTTTGGAGTTTCAGGGATATCATGGTCCATCAAATTTTCCATGGGCTGGTGACATGCACTTAGGTGGGCGAGAAGGCAAAATGAGATAAATGACTGTTGACTGGGAGAACAGCTAATCAGGATGGAATCACACACCAGGGACTTTATTTATTTATTATATAAATATAATTTCTTCTGAAGTGCATCTTTATGCTTACAACATTGACCCAAAAACCCTGCAAATTCACTTGAAATATTTCTTTTTCCTCTGTTGTACCAAAATAAGAAAGAGTATGAAGAATTCAAATTAAGAATGAATAAAAAATGAAGACAGGTGATTCAAATAGTTTCTCCTCAGGAACATCTTTAAAGAACTATTTTAATCAACTAAGCCTCCAAGCTCTAAAGATATGCTGATTTATCTGAAATAAAGTAAAGTTAGAAATATATTTTCTTCACATGAAACTTGGCTTGGAACAATTTAGGAGCATATGTCAACATCTTCATTCATTAAAATGATATGATTGGCACTGATTGCTATCCTGTCTGCTAGATGTTTTCACTTACAGGTTAGAGACAAAGTTAAAGTTATTTTGTCTCCTTAAATTTCTAAGTTTAAAGAATTGAAATAGACAAAGTTTTATAGGAAAGAAGGGGATTAAAAAGATTTTATGCCCAATGAGCTTAATTTAATTACACTGTATATCAACTGTGTACTTTATAGTATAATTTTTAAACAATCCTATGTTTGAACTGAAAAAGCTAAGCCCTTTCACAGGACTAAAATTTCAAAAGTTATTTTGGCACAAGGTTTTGCTTATTTTCTTGGATTATATAGCTATTCTTCGTTTGTTTTTTGTTTTGTTTTGTTTTTTAAGGTTTATTTATTCATGCATACAGAACTGGGGTACAGGTCAGAGGTGCAAGGACGGTGAGAAGATTCACCATTATAGGGTGAGGAGTAGAACAGGCAGATTGACAAAGTACACTGCTGAGGGGAGTTGCCTGCAGGTCAGGAGAGGTCTGCCACGCCATGTGGGTCACCTCCAGGACGGGAATCAAAATCATGCTGAAGTGGCTTTAGCTTCTTAGAGCTGTGCTTTAACCCACTGTGCCACCAGGGAGGGCCCTATATAGCTATTCTTTTAATCTAAATTTGTACAAAATCCTTACAATAAAAACAGTATCATGTGTTCTACCTTGTGGTTAGTTGAGTGCACCACACTAAATTCTATTCAAAGCAATGTAGTGACTTCAGCTACAGAATAATAAATCATTTCATTCACATTCAATGTGTAAGTCCTAATGATAATGAACTTACATCACATTTGGAATAATTTCCTTTATTTGCAACTGTGAAGTCAGTTGATTACAGTAAAGATAAAGAAAGACAGTTATTACTGCTTTGACATAAAAAATATCAGACAATTTTATTTTAATCTGCTAGTTCTCCTGATGGGCTGGTTCATTTTCATTTTATAAGAAGCAACTAATGAAATATTCTAATCACATAAAAATAGATATGACCTCCAATACCTATTCTCCACTTATTTCTTTTAGATTTACAACTACTTTTACATGTTGGTGAGAAAATAAGACTAACCTTCAAGTTTCCCCTGGTAGTGTAACAAATTAAAGTGCAGCAATTTGAACCTTGCACAGCCGCTTCAGCATGAGTTCGATCCCGGCCAGGGAAGTGACCTACATGGTGCAGCAGACATCTCCTGACCCACCAGCTGGTCCTCTCAACAATGTACTTCATTTATCTCCTAGTTTTGCTCCCTGTTATACCCCTGGCGAATTTTCTCACAACCCCAGATCCTCTGGCTTGTACCCCCGTTCTGTAGGCATAACTAAAGAAATCCTTAAAAAATAAGACTAACCTTCAAGATGAAACTACAAATAATGGGTCAGCTATGCTAAAAAGAACATGTTTTTCCATGTAAGGCCTCTTACTGCTTCCTAAAAAATGTCACCTTAGTGCCAGATATAGAAGCCACAGGTTAAATGTGTTTCAACCACTTCACCAGTGCTGGAACACATAGCCAACTTGAACCACTTAGTGAACAGGGATATAAATTACATTTTCCTCAAGTCACACCATTTGTTATGCTAGTTTTTGAACATTTAGTAAGATGAAAGGAGGAAACAAAAATTTGAAAGCTCAAATAATATAATTCCTTTACTATGTTGAGATATGTTCATTCTATGTCCCCCCTACCCACAGCCCCAAGGATCTTTATCATTTGGATTTTTTTTTCTGCCTCTATTGGTATAATCTTGTTACTTTATTCTTATTTTTATATTTTCTATTGCTTATATAATACATTATATTGAATGATTTTTCAGACATTGAGTCATCTTTGTATCCCTGAAATGGCTCTCACTTGGTCATGATATATTTTTTACAGATTTATTTGGTTTTGCATATAAGAGCTGAGGAGTAGGCCAAAGATGCAGGTACTAAGGATTCACCAGAGACAGAGTGGGGAGCAGAACAGGCAGATCTTCTGAACTACACTGTTGAGGGGGGAAGTGGGTAGGAGAAATAGCGTAGGAGACAGAAGTCTGCTGCACCTTGTAGGTCAACTCTCTGGCTGGGAATTGAACTTGTGCTTCCATGGCTGTGGATAGCTTCATAATGCTGAAACTTAAGAACTTGAGACACCAGGGAGAGCCTTTATTGATGATATTTTGATGTATTATTGAATTTGTAAGATTTTGCTGAGGATTTTTGCACCTCAATTCATTTGTATATTGTTCTGTAGTCTATTTTTTCATAATGCCTGTGTCTGCTTTGGGTATTAGAATGACTTGATTTGTAAATGTTTTTGGAACATTCCCTTTCTCAATTTCGGAAGAGTTTGAGAAAGATACATGCATACATACTAATTTGGTTTTGGAAGATTGGTTTTGGAACTCACTAGATTTGAGGATTTGGTAGAACTCCTGGCCTTTTGTTTTCTGAGAAACCTTTAATTACTGTTTCTATTTTCTGGCTTGTTATTAATCTCAATAGGTTTTCTATATCTTCATAATTCACTCTCTGAAGGTTGTATATATCTAGAATTTTCTCCATTTCTTTTGTTATTAAACAGATTTTTTAAAAAGATTTATTTATTTATTCATACAGGGTTGGGGTACAGGCCAGAGATGTGGAGGGTAAGAGGATTCACCAGAGAACAGAGCAGGGAGCAGAACAGGCAGATAGATGATTCAATGTACACTGCTGAGAGCAGCAGCGGGCGGGTCAGGAGAGGTCTGCCACGTCATGTCGATCTCCTCCGGTGCAAGCCCGAATCGAACTCAAGCTTCTTAGTGCTGTGCTTTAACCCACTGTGCCACAAGGGAAGGCCCAAGCAAACAGATTTTTTTTATAGTAATCTGTTATGATCCTTGGTATTTCTGAGATCATTGTTGTAACATTTCCTCTTTTTTTGTCTCTAATACCATTTATCAGTTTTCCTCATTTTTAATTTGTGTATCTAGCTACAGATTTGCCTGTTTT
>NW_004567108.1:57140886-57179967 GCF_000260355.1 Condylura cristata | reverse complement strand
TATATATATATAGCCTTGAAATGTCCTGAATATCCCCTCTCATTCTTTTTCCTTTCAACATGTTGCCTGTTTTTTAGGTACCATTGGTTTGCAGCACAATATGTGATTTAATGGAATAGGTTCAACCCACTTCATATCAACATGTTGCTTTCTAATGGATGCCTTTCTCTTTTCTGTCCTCCCAGTATCCACTCCTGTATAATCTTTGTATCCAAATAAGCTCTTATAAATCTTGTATCTGTTTTCATATCATAAGTGGCCTTTTTGATCACTTATAATTTCTGACGTTCTACTAGCTGTCTTCTTTTTTCAAAGCAGCTCATTTTCCCTTGTATATTCCTAAGTTTCACACCAGTGTGTGTTTGTTTATTTGCTTATTTATTTTTCAGCTACAGGTAATTTGAAATTTGGATTATCTTTCTAGTATAATGAGGGAATCGACTTTATGTGATTGTCTTTGTTCCTTTCTCTCTCTGTATTTTGAACTAGAAGCTTAATTAAGGGAATTAATAGCGATATTTGACTCAATTATTTCCAACTTGCTTAGATGTTGCAGTTCTGTGAAAGAAAACTAGAAATCATAGACCTGGGGGTCATGAAAATAGAAGTACAATTACTTTGTCTTCTTAACTTTATTTCAAACAGTGCATTCTCTTTTACTCAAGCTCTTTTGAGTTTCAAGATCATACAACAGAATATTGACTATATTTTGTGCTACTTATAGGGACTAATTAGTCAAAAATAGAAAAATGAAATGGAAATACATTAACTTATTAAGTTACAGTTATATTTTTTCATATATATGTGCATATGTGATTATGTGTGTATGTTTATATAAATACATATTAATATAGCTCTCTGACTTCTGTAAATTTACAGATTTGTCTGAATTTTCTCAGAAGTATAGAAACAATAATTTTGATTATTATAACATATTAATTTTAAAAGTTCATAGAGTGATTGCATTAGTTTGTATCTCTAATAAACAGATGTCTACTGTCCTCACTCTCAGCATAAATGACTTTTCAATCAAGAAACTGGAACTGGATACTTTAAGGGATGTAAAGAGAGATAGGTTTATTTGTGGGGAGGAATTAAGCAGACCTACAATGGATAATAAAATATTATATAGGCTTTGTAAAATAACAGGAGACATTTACAACATGTAGACAGATAAGTTGGCTTTTTTTAAGATTTATTTATTTATGCATACAAAAACTGAGGTGTAGGCCACAGGTGCAGGGGGTGAGAGGGTTTACTAGAGACAGAGTGGGAGCAGAACAGGCAGATCAAGGAAATACACTGCTGAGGGGAGCAGTGGATGAGATAGTAGAGGTCTGCTGCACCATGGAAGTCAGCTCCCTGGCTGGGGATGGAATTTGTGCTTCAGTGGCTACCAATAGCTTCAGTGCTGAGACTTTACATTTTGCAACACCAGGGAGACTCATATACTAGTTATTCTTAATATGTAGTGTCATCCACTGGAAAATTTAAAATTCTACGCTCTTAAGAAATTTGGATACATAGCAACTTAAAAGCTAAAAATGAGGAGCAGAAAAATATGCCCCATGAAATCTTGAATCCTCAGAGGAATATCTGATCACAGACAAGAGATAAGTCAGAGGGAGAAAGACAAATACCAGATGATGTGACTTGTATTGTGGTTGATCACGAAACAAAGCAAAGGTTTAGGTAAAGCCAAGCCAGCAAATCCTAGAAACGTGACTACAGAGCTGAGACTACCAGAGGGAGAGAGGAAGGAATGAGAACAAGTGGGTGACAAGCACAATGGGCTATGGTGAAGGGTTATAGGTGTTTCAGTTGTGTGCGTGGAGTGGTAAACCTTATACCTATAAATTATATACAGTATTGTAAAATTAATGTTACCTCAATAAATAAAAAGTAATACATTTAAAAATATAAATGTGTGTGCTACCAGGAAGCAAAAAATGAAAATAACTATCCCAAATCTGATTTCCTCTCTTCCTTTCCTGTATCCCAATTCCTGCTGGATTCTCTCAGTCAAAATAAACAAAAATCTTGAGGGCAAGGCAAACATAGCTGTACCTCATGCAATAAATGTCCCGAAGGAGAAGTAGATGTGTGTGGGGGTGGGTGGGGGGTGGGGGGGGAAAGGGGGAAATGGTGGAGATTCAGTACATTCACATATATTTGTGTTATTGTAGAAAATCTTACTGTGCGTATTATAATATCAAACAAATTTAAAGCTCTGGTTAGAAGAACATTTTTTTCAATAAGAAGGCATTGTATTTCCCAGTGTTGCAACAATGAATTTTGCCTTCAGATTTACTTTATGGCTTCTTTCTGTTTTGTAGTTTCTATCTGATATTCTTTTAAATTTGTGAATGAAGACATGATACACATTTGCAAGACAATAAAGCTTGTAAAAGGCAATATATGGTTAGAATTGGAAAACAAAACTCTTTGGGACAACACTTTAAAGAACCTGTTCATAATTTCCCATTTAACTTTGAGGAGACTGTGAGTATATAGCTTGATATAAATGCTGTTATGTATATCCTATGTTTTTCAATTATTTAGAGTAAACATAATCCACTAATGTTTAAAAGAATAGGAAAATTATACTGCGTTAGAATTAGATGAAAGAAAAATGGCTATTACAAACAAGATTTTCCTAATGCATGATTAAAGTGATACTTAAAACAGTGCCAAGGGACAATGTCAACTTGGGGACAGGTCTAATATCTGTAGGTTCTCACCTGTGCTCTAATTAGAAGAACAGTCAGGATTAATAACTATGTAATTTATTTAGCAAATGGATGGATGAAACAGAATTTCTTTTTTTGTTTGTTTTTTGTTTTTAAGGTTTTATTTATTTATGTATACAGAAGCAGGGTACCAGCCAGAGGTGGGTGGGTGGGGAGAAGATTCACCAGAAACAGAATAGGGAGCAGAACAGACAGATCGACAAAGTACACTGCTTAGGAAAGCAGTGGGCAAGACAGGGGAGGTCTGCCATGCCTTTTGGATCACTTCTGGAGTAGGGTTCTAACACACACAAAGCAGCCACAGCTTGGCTTTGCTTGTCTTGGCTTGGCTTGGCGTGACTTGGCTGGGCTTCACAGTGCAGCACTCCAACCCTCTACAGTATGTTTAAGGCCACAAGTAGCCACCCGTAGTGGTCCACAGTAATTGAAGGCTGGTATGGACAGCACCAGGTGCCTGACCTGATAGCAAAGGAGCTGACAACTGGAAGACAAAACTGATGCCATGACAGGCTTCAGAATGCTTCTGAGCCAGTCAAGCCTAAGTTTTGGTTATCAACAAGGTGCCAAGGCCAAGTTTAACTATAAATGTCCTAATCTTGCTCATCCCATAGCAACAGCCAACTAGCAAGTAGACAAGTAACCAGTGCATATCAGGAAAGCACCAGATGTCATAAGGTATGTGGGATGAATAACGAAGGTCACATTTTACATGCATAGACCAACAGGGTTAAGACAAGATAACTTTGTTCAATGTCCACCACCAATCAATATACTGCTGAGCTAAAACTCCCCTCTGCTGACCTGAAACTCCCCTCTTCTGTAATAAAAATCCTGCCTTCCCTGAGCTCGAGGCTCTCAACTCTGACCGCTGCGCCAGTGCATGTTGGGAGCCCAGGCTCAAGCTTGCAATAAAGACCCTCACGTGCTTTGCATTGGAATCGGCTCCTTGGTGGTCTTTGGAAAACTCAAAATCTGGGCATAACAACAATACCAGGAGAGGTTTCTAGACATAAACAATGGACAACCCTCGCTGGTGGCCAGACAAGAAGTATTGATCAGGCACCTATCAACAGTGCTGGTTAACACTTGTCCTTGTTTCCAGGCACCACTGATTATCAGGAGGTGATGATAGAGACACCTGTGCTACAGATTTCTGTGAATTGCTGGCCTACACCAATAAATACCTCTTTGTGAGTCACTGGCATGAGCCGATAGTCCTCAGCTCTTTTTCAGGCATCAAGCCAAGACAGTGGAACTTTCTGCAAGCTGTGTCAGAGGTAGGGCTGGAAGCAGGTATGGTAGACAGGTCCCTGGAAAGGTCTATGGAAGTGTCTGCTGGATCACACAGAGGTTGTCTGTTCAGTGCTGCTCCTTCCGAATCCATCTGCTCACATCATCTGTTAGGATCCTCATCCTACAAGTCGGATTAGACTATTTTTAATCCAAAGTGTTTGATTGGTGCCAGTTAGCATGGAATAGTTTAATAGTTACACTTCCATCTTCAATCCAAAAAAACAAGCTAATTCACTAATGGAATGAGCTTGAGCCTGATGGGTTCATTGAATTTGAACTGCATTGGTTCATTGTCTATCCAGGAGCCAAATGCAAAAGCAGAAAGCTGAACAGCTGCAGGGACTCGATTTGCCCTGAGGTAAGGGCAGATTCATGAGCCAGTGGACACCAAAGAGCAGCTACACTGCCGACCCTTCAGCAGGACCAAGTATAACAATTCCAATGCGGGGCTACAGCAGCACAAGGGCACAGTCCCAAGTGCAGCAGAGTGGGCTCAGCTGGGTGCCAGCCAAGTTGGCTGCACATTCCATGGGCCTCTCTACCTGTGGCTTGGGGGAGAAGGAGCCCTAGAGCTGGCCTACTAGGTCCTAAAGCACCTCCCAGGATCCCTGAACCAGGGACTGTGGTCTTGGGGTTTGCCTCCACTGTTGGGGCTTGCTCTGGTGCAGGGTGGCCTTGCTACTTTTGCTGTTTTAAAAGCAGCCTGCAGAAACTGGCTCTTAGGCTGTTGGCACTGGGGCCAATGACACAAATAAACAAGGATTGGGGTGTTCAGCCTGCAGGGGCAAGTAAATCTTGCCCTAGGGCTTATGTCTCTGGATATGGTTTGATTATCAGTGTTAACAGTTATGGCATCTACTGTAATTACATGCTTCTCTTTTAATTTGCTTCATTTTCACCTAATATTTGCACATGAAAAATAGATTTGACCTAGACTATGAACATTTTTTTTCCTTCTGGTATTTTTGTAAAGTGATAGCCAGATGTTACACAAGCAATAAATGAGTCAGCCAACAGTGATGAAAATGTGCTAATTCAGGTGCTAAGAAATAAAAAGACAATATTTTCTTTTTTTTTAAGATTTATTTATTTGTGCATACATAACTGGGGTACAGGCCAGAGGTGCAGGGGCAGTGAGAGGATTCACCAGAGACAGAGTGGGGAACAGAATAGGCAGATAGATGAAGTACACTGGTGAGGGGAGCAGCAGGTGAGACAGGAGAGGTCTGCCGCTCCATGTGGTCACCTCCGGGGCAGGCGGGAATCGAACTCATGTGGGAGTGGCTTTAGCTTCTTAGTGTCATGCTTTAACGGGCTGCACCGCCAGGGAGGGCCAAAAAGACAATAGTTTCTAAAGAGGTAGGATATAGATTGTAACTAACAATGTCTATGGGATAAAAGAAAGACATACAGGAGGCACATAAAAGAGTGTTTTTCTGTCTCCAATCTATATATTTTAGAAAGACCAAAAATAACTGGATGATTATTGTATGTTTATAGATAATGGAGATGGATCAGTGCACAATGTTGGTGTAAGGCTAGTACTCTTGTTTTCAGCTGCTATCCTGTGCTGCATTCCAGACAATAAAGTACTGTGTGACTTTTCTAGATCCATATATATATATAATCTGAAGGATAAACATAAACATCATGTATTATGATCAGGAGGCAAAAGTATAGAATATTATTTGTCTAATGAATCCATTTCAACTGCATAATGCCATGAATAATTGTTGCATTATATCAAACAATAAAAGAATTATCCAAGGATAAACATCTCAGATGTCACTCCACTTAAATAGAATTCCAAATACATAAATGGTTAAAAACACTTTTATTAATAGGATCATATATTCTTGGTTGAATGTGTGTGTGTATGTGTCTGTGTGTGTGTACAGAACTACAAGGATTAATGTAGTTTAATTATTTTTAAAGACTTATTTATTTATACATTCAAGAATTGGGTTATAGAACTGAGGTAATGGGGTAAGAGGATTCACCAGAGACAGAGTGGGGAGTAGACCAGATGGAATAACAACATGCATACTGCTGAGGGGAGCAGCAGGTGAGACAAGAGAGATCTGCTGTGCCATGGGTCACCTCCCTGGCCAGGGGTTGAACTCAGGCTGCAGTGGTTGCAGATAGCTTCAGTAGTGCTGAGACATAACCCTTTGTGCCACCTGGGAGGGCCAACAATTCAATTTTCATTGGTGACGTTAAGATGTTAAAAAAGAAAAGATAGCTTTTATATTTTCATTAACTATATTTATAAATTTTCTAATACAGAGCGACCTCTTGGTAAATTATGTTTCTCTAACACTTTTTTCATATAATTTAGCTACATAACCAAAGGGTAGAAAATATAGTCTTCCAATACAAAGAAAATATTAAAACAATTTTGAGACATGCTCACATAAACAGAGACTAGAAAATTGAGCTCACTCATTTTCGCAAGATAAAAGTGAACTAGATTTGTTTTTATTTTATTTTTATTTTTTAAAGATTTATTTATTTGTACAAAAAGAACTGGGGTACAGGCCAGAGGCTCAGGGGTGGCGAGAGCCTTCACCAGAGACAGTGGGGGAGCAGAACAGGCAGATCCACGAAGCACACTGCTGAGGGGAACAGCGGGCGGGTCAGGAGAGGTCTGCCGCGCCATGTGGTCACCTGCGGGGAGGCGGGAATTGAACTCATGCAGAAATGGCTTTAGCTTCTCAGTGTAGTGCTTTAACCCACTGCACCACCAGGGAGGGCCTAGATTTGGTTTTTAACCAAAGCTAAAACCAACTCTTGCAACATGATGGGTTTCTAAAGCATGAAGTGGTCTAAATTTCTTTATATTAAAAACTGGAAATTGTGGTAGGGCTTGAGGAGGGCTCAGGGCACATCCTTCTTCCTACTTAATATCAAATTCCTAATTTACGATTCATTTTTATATTTAGCACTTTCAGGACTCCTATGAATTTCCAAATATCAAATCTTTGTTGGGAGGATGCGGTGTTCACCTCAGCTTAGCTGGATGAAAGAAACCTAACAGAGAAAGAAAATGAGGCAACAGATAACTAACAGATCATCTACACTATTTTCCCATTCCATCATTGGTTATAACTGTGCCTGTTCATGCTCTCATGTCAAGGTTTGAGTTTGAAACTATGTAGAGAAAGGGAATAAGGAATAAATGACTTTTGAAAACAAAATTGGCTTGACTTAAGTTTGTCCTAAAAAGCAAACTTTGAACCTATTACAAATGTTTGAGGATTGTCCCATAGTGAAAGGCTAACACAACACCTTATATGCATGGGTTGAAAAATGAATGCTATGTGAAATATAGTGGTTAGATAGTTCTTCTGTGGATGGAAATGAAAGATCAACTATAAACAGCAAAAATAGAGTTGTGGCCTGAGAAAAATCATGCTGAGTAGTGAATGAATGAACAGACACATTTTTACAGGGCAGTATAGATGAATCCCCCAGGCCAGCTTTGAAATCTTATTTAAGATCGTTAGCCTCCACCTACCTTTCTCTCTGCAGGAAATAACTCAGTTTCGCCTTTGCAAGATATTCCAGTTGATTGAGACAGCTAAGCCTATGTAAGTGCTCTGAGATTTGGACTAAGGAACAATGTAAATGGAGGAGACAATACTATGTTTTGACTTCTCACTGGAAACCAGCCTCAGAGAACTTGTTGATTGCCTGACATTATCCTGAAACTTTAATATCAGACAGTGTCTGATAGGAATATAGAAGACTCATTCTTTCATTAAGAACTCGACTGCGTCTGGAATATGGTCAATACAGGAATGATAATTAAGTCCTTGGATTTTAGACTACTAAGCTGACAAGGAAATAGTCACATAGGTTTTGGACTTAATAGAGAACTCAAATCCTCCTAACTTTATGTGTTTCTCTCCAACTTCCTAATCCTTTTGCACCTGATTTTTCTCAGGCAAATAATCCAACAGTGAGTGAGTAAATTTAAGGATTCAAAGGCCTCATTGATGGTGCAAGGGGTTGTCGCAGCACTATGAAATTATCAGCAGCCACTGAGGCATTAATTTGACCCCTGCCCAGGAAGCTGACCCACATGGTGCAGTAGACGTCTCCTTTTTCATTTGCTGAATTTCAGTAAATTTGCTGTTCTGCTCCCCACTTTGTCTCTGATGAATGTTTTCACTCCCTGCACTTGTATGCATAAGTAAATAAATATTTTAAAAAAGGGTTCCTGACTGACAGTATAATATTTAAATGTCATTTTCAAAATGGAAATCTAATCTCATCAATTCTGCCATACATTGTACATTTAAGTCAATAAGTCCAGACAAAGGCAAGAGATTACACACAACTATACATTCCAGGAGAAGCTCATTAAAGGACTTCTTAGGATTCTACATCCTCTCAAGAAATCACATTTTATTTCTCATTTTATTTTTAAAAGCCTCAAATTATTTCTGTAACAAGTGAAGATATGATTATACAATCAAGTAGACAAATTATCTCTTTACTTTTCTTGGCAGAGAATCCCAAATAAGACATTCTAATCAGAAAGAGGAATATTTTCAGTGGAAAAAAAAAAAATCATGGATGAGACCAGGGTCCATAGTGGGTAAAAAAAAAACTTAAAACATTGAAAAGTGGCCTCAATTGTCACTCTAGTGATTCTGGATTTACCAGTTTTGAACTGATATAGATAAAAGGACTAAGAAAGGTGTAAGTGTGTTGGAGGGTTGTGTCGGTATTTAATAGATTATTACAATATTCATATTTGGGGGATATAAAAAGAATAAGATTATGAAGAAAAAGACTGAAAGGAAGTAGGTATGATAACATGATGATGGGATTTCCAAAAGGAACTTAAGTGTGCTAAACAATATGACATGATAAATAATAAGAAATAAGTGATAGGACTTAAAATATTTGGGGAGGATTCCAATTTGAAGAAGAGATGACTATAATTCCATTAATTGAGAGAGTATATGTTTAGAAGGAAGAGATAGGGAGTTACAGTAATGATTGCAATTTTGAACACATTAAATTTGTTGAACCTTTTTTTTAAGATATAATTATGCATACAAGATCTGGGGTGGAGGCCAGACATGTGGGCATTGAGAATTCAAGAGAAAATAGCCACTAGAAATATGAGGCACAAGAAATAAAAATGAGTCTTCATCATGTGTATAATAATCAAAACTAAGAAACATAAAAGGAAGTTGTCCATCAAAAATTAGAAAGTGGGACTGCTTGGTGGAGAAAGTAGGTAAGATGCAGATCTATGAAGCTCTCCACGGCCACTGTAGCATGGGTTGGATCCCAGGGTAGGGGGCTGACCCACATGGCACAGCAGAACTCTCCTATCTCACCCACTGTTTCCCTCAGTAGATCTGTCTGTTGTGTTCTCCACTCTGTCTCTGGTGAATTCTCAATGCCCACATGTCTGGCCTATACCCTAGACCTTGTATGCATAAATATATCCTAAAGAAAAAAAAAAAAAGATTAGAAAGTTGAAAGAAAACTAAAATGCCTGTATGTTGGAGAAGGAAATATACAAAGGATTTTTGAATAATTGCAAATCTACTATTAAAGAGACAAGATAGAAGTTAGAAATGTCTATTGAAGATGATTTCACATATAGATGCAATATAGAGAAACAAGACAAAGAAACAACCACAATAACAACAACAACAAATAAATCAAAACCAATCCTAGAAATCTGACTGGAACTGAAGCTAACTAAGGGGGAGGAAGGAAGCACATGGCAGGGAACACACTGGAACATGGTAGAGCATAATGGGTGCTTTGATGAGGGACCTGGTATTGCAACAAACATTTTAAGAATTGCCAACCTACCTCTCCAAATTATAACCAGTGTTGTAAAGTACTGTTACATCAATAATAAATAACATAATAAAAAATAGCCTGTTAAGGTCAAAGGTATCAATAAACTCTGACACTACAGAAAATCCAGAAAGCACTAAATAAATGTTAAATTATAGAAAGATTGAAAAGGAAATTATTTACAATAATATATAATGCAAAAACCAATGGGATGATGTCCATTTAATT
Organism: Condylura cristata; assembly: GCF_000260355.1. Taxonomy (NCBI): domain Eukaryota; kingdom Metazoa; phylum Chordata; class Mammalia; order Eulipotyphla; family Talpidae; genus Condylura; species Condylura cristata. The sequence goes on along the minus strand of NW_004567108.1, from coordinate 57,169,864 downwards.
AATGGGAGGGGAGGGAATTGTAAGTTTTTCTATTACAAGAAAATAGTAGGGAAGAATGGAAACAAATTCTCTCTCTCAGAATTAACCAACCTTCCAACACCTTGTTTGTAATTCCTAGCATCCATAACTGTGAGAGGGTATACTTTGCTATTTGAAATTATGTGCTTTATGGTATTTTGTCACAGCAGCCACTGACAACTAAATTAAGGCAGAATACACACAAAAAGTTTAAAAAATTAAATGTGCATGAAGTGCTAATATAATCCTGAGGAAAATATTTGAAATATGTAGAATATGCATAGGATTAACATTTTTATGACATAGAGACTATACTAAATAAAAATAAGCAACAGCCATTAGAAAATTTTGCTAAAAATATGAATAAAAAATTCACCAAAGAAGAAACAAAAATGTCTAACATATGAAAATGTCCCATTTAGTAATCAAATTAGATCTAAAATGAGAAACTAATTTTACCTACTGCATTTGCAAATAATAGTAGCACAAGATGTACATGATGTTTGTATAACTACACAGTAAATTAAGTTACTGATATTTAATGCAGCAACCCATGGGGTAATAAGGTTATTATAAGATATTATTGCTATCTTAATTTTATGCATGAGAAAATATAGTATTATTAGTATAATAGCATATTAGTACATTGTTATCTTCATATTATTAAAGATAAAACTTCTTTACAAAACTTGGCAAGGTGTACTAAAATAGCCATTCATAAGACCCAAGCTTAGAGAATAATTTGACAAAACACTCCAAAAGTTGTTAAAATAATCATATTTTTAATATAACAATTCCACTCTTAGTAGTTTATCTTTAAAAATTTTAACCTGAAATGGTGAATAATTTCAAACAGAACTACAAAGAATAAAAGAGAAAACTCAACATAATCAATCATGATTACTAGATAACACCAGTTTTACAAACATCTGCTCATCAAAAGGGGCAATTTCATAGACTACTGCTTTAATGAATAAACATATATATCTATGTAAAGACATATACACCAAGAAAAAAAATCTTAAAAAAATTAGACTTTCAATTTTTTTCTTTTTAAGATTTATTTATTTATACATACAAGAATTGGGGTACAGGCAAGAGGTGTGGAGATGTTGGGTGAGAGGAGTCACCAGAGACAGACTGGAGAACAGAGAAGGGAGATAACTGAAATATACTGCTGAGGGGAGCAGAGGGTGGGACAGGAGAGGTCTGCCGTGCCATATGAGTCACTTCCCTGACCGGGAATCAAACTTAAGCTGTGGTGGCTGCCAATAGGTTCAAAATACTGTGCTTTAACCCCTTGTACCACCAGGGAGGGCTCTTAGGCTTTTAATTTAGTTTTGAAAATATCTAAATTGAATTTTAAAAAGTTCTAGCCTACTGATCTAATAGGTCCTGAGAAAGTGTTTTTTTTTTTTTTTTTAGTAATATAAAGTTGGAAGTATTGGGACATTTAAATATAATTAGACTGGGTAATAACTCTCAATTTATTCATAGGAGCCAAAGGTTTATTTTGGCATAGAGCATAACAAGCATTTGTGTCACTGGATTCCTGTCAATACCTTATATATTTAGTAAAAATGAGTAACACGGCCCTCCCTGGTGGTGCAGCGGGTTAAAGCACTGCACTGAGAATCTAAAGCCACTTTCGCATGAGTTCGATCCCAGCCTGCCCCGGAGGTGACCACATGGCGCGGCAGACCTCTCCTGACCCGCCCGCTGCTCCCCTCAGCAGTGTACTTCGTTGATCTGCCTGTTCTGTTCCCCACTCTGTCTCTGGTGAAGCCTCTCGCCACCTCTGAGCCTCTGGCCTGTACCCCAGTTCTGTATGCACAAATAAATAAATCTTTAAAAAAAAAAAATGAGTAACATTAAAAAATTGAAAATTAAATATGTAGTTCAATGGTTACATAGTAATAGATTGGAAGCATCCAATTCATGAAATAAATGATATTTTATTTATTACAAATGGGATATAAGGGGAGTTATAAGTCTTCATCAAGTATGAATGTGCATTTATCATCTTTGGAAAATGAATTAGAAAATATTAACTGTCAGTCACAAAGACACAGAAAATGAATTAATTGCATTTCTAAAAAATAACTCCACCAATAGATTATTAGTTTGTCACCTTTCAAAGGTAGAGCAAGGAATGAGATTCAATAAATTTATGTAATGGGAATGACACATTTTGCCTTCAAGTAAATTTTCCATTTTAATTCTAGATTTAATCGTAGTTATTACAGTAACTAAAAGTCAATGACATCTGCAGTTATTACAGTAGCTAAAAGTCAATGGCATCTTGCAGCCATTAAGGGATTGATATGGCATGAGTTGCTTACTTCATTTCATCAGCTATGTGCTGTTTACTTCTTAAAAGCCATAGCCAAAATGCCAGGCTAATATCACTTACTGAGTGATGAAAAAACAACTAAACTATGTTCCTAATAAATAGCAAGTAAAATTAAAAAAAAAAAAGAAAGAAAGAAATTTTAATTTTGCACAGGTACTTTGATTAAGCTCTCTTTTACATACCTTTCCCCAACACTAACTCAGATTATCTAAACATAATTCAAATCATGACTTAATGATATTGCCTGACTGTGTATTGGTGTCTGCTGCTAAGAGTGTGTAAAATTTGGCAATATTTTATTAACCAGTCATAGTCAAGGATAAAATTGGCAATCGTTACATATTGAAGATAACTAACTTAAAAAGAATCTTCTTGGCCCTTCCTGGTAGTGCAGTGGGTTGAGGCACAGCACTAGGAAGCTAAAGCCGCTTCACCATGAGTTCAATTCCTGGCCAGGGAGGTGATCCACATGGTGCAGCAGACCTCTCCTGACCCACCCTCAGTATACTTCATCAGTCAGCCTGTTCTGCTCCCCAGCTCTGTCTGGTGAATCTTCTCAGTGCCCTGCACCTCTGGTGAGATCTGCACCCTAGTTTTGTATGCATAAATAAATCTTAAAAAAAGATCTTCTATAGTAGCATTTCATTGTGATAATGGTAAATCTACAAGTATACAGTGGTATCAAGAAATAAGGCAATTTTGTAAGAACTGACTAAAATATTACTCTCTGAGTATTTTTTTTTTAGCATACTTTACCGGTAATGTCACTTATTTATTTAGCCTGTTTTTAGAATGAATACAACTAGAATTTTCTTTTTTTATCTTTAGAGAACATACTATGTAAAAAAGGACCCCATCCACAATTTATTGCCAACATGGTATTTGCAGAAGAAAAACTAACATTCATTCATCATAATACTATAAATGCAAATGAATCTGAGGAGGTATTGATTGGAGGGATCTCTTAGTTCAGGGTCTAATAGGCATTGGCATATTCAGGAAGAAATTCAGAATGTAAGTTAGGTTGAATCTATTCTCTCCATCAGTGACAGTGAAATTTAATGGAAAGTTGCAAGCATACTATGTGGAAGTGAAAGCCAGTGTTCATTCCAATGTGAGTAAGTCTGCCTTGGAGAGACACTGTTTATAAAATATATTCACCTACTTCAGCTCATCACAATTTATCACTGCCTTGATGGGTCATTTTGAGGCTATATGAAAATTTTGAAATGATATGTCCCTGAATGTTTCTATCATAATGATATGTTTCTGTATGTTTCTATCACACAAGTAACAGATAACCTATAAGTATGGATTAATGATCTAATAGTTGGATTTCTAATGCCAACACTTTAACCCTGACTCTGCTGAGGTGATATAGGAGAGGCAAAATCCAGTAACAAAACAAGTTCAAGTAATATCAACATCAAAAGTTCTAGTCAGATTTTATTTTGTTGATTTATATACTCTAGATGGATAGAAAAAGTTTTTTTTTAAAAGAAAAACACATACACATGCACTATAAATTGGAAAAAGAAAACCTATTTTCACTTAAACTTTGTACACTAAAAGAGAATCCCAAACAATCCAGGAAAGCAATGAAATTCAGACTTTTCCAATAGCTATCAAGTTATTAGTGTGATATATAATACAGTCTTGGAGACTGTTTATAACTACAGGATTTTAATTAATGAGTTTAATTATTTCAATTTTGAATACTATTTCAAAGAACAAAGATTTGTATGATATATAAAACTAAATTTTTGTATTTAAATGAGTTAATATATATTTTTTAAAGTTATTAATGTGTTTAACAAAAGAACTATGTATTTCCAAATACTTATAGATGACTTAAAATTTACTTGAGGAAATATAGCTTCCAAGTTCTATATTTTGGAAAGTCAAAAAAGAACAAATACAAATGTATAATGTTTTAGAAACTTCAGTGAAAAGTTAATTTTATTTGTATTGAAACAAGTTTTACCTTATAATTAGAGAAATAATGATGAAAACCTTTAATTAACCTTATGAGAGACATCTGACTTATGTACTTATACATCTATAAGAGAGCTCCTTTCACTGTGTTTCTCTATTTTATTTAGAATTACATGAATTAAAAAATTCCTACCAGATGTAGTAAAATTAAATTCAACTTAGTCTATTTTTCAACTATCTAAAGTATACATAGCTTACTCAAAATGATTGTGAATGATTACGTTGACTTTAAGAAGCAATCTTCAGCATTTTTCTCTTTAAGATAAAACACTAAATAACTGGAGTCATAGGCACAGTTTATTTGCGTATGAACTTTTTTTTATTTGAAAAAACGTGATTATTTTCCAAGCATTGTAAAAATTTTAACAAGCAAAGACTAAAAGCCCAAAGTGAAATTATCTAAATGAGTGGAGGTAGAAAAAAAAAAAAAAGTAGTAATTGAAATGTATTATTGCCATAATAGAAGTATGAGAGAAATTGCATTGTTTAGTTTGGCATCCAACAAGAATGTAACTGGCATCTTAAGCGGTGTGATTCTGGTATTCTTTAGACAGTGGTCCCTAGACATTGTGAGAACATATCTCAATATTATACTATCCATTTGATAACTGAAAAACCTCTTGCCATGTTTCCAAATTCAGAGAGAGAGAGAGAGATCTCTCAAAGACTAGTCATCAACATCCACCTAAGCTGGCAAACCTAGGAATACACTTAGTTTTATGTAGATATTCATGTATTTATCTAAGACTGTACTGTTTATGGACAGCTACTTAAATGGCAAAGATTACTGTTAAGATTTCTGTAATTCACTTTAAAATATTTCAACACAGGCAGCATGAAATTATGCATATGTTAATGATGTACATTTAAGTTAAAATTTAGCTATAGTCATTGCATTAATCAGGAATTCACACAACAAAGATATTCAGTTAACCTTCTTATCAAAAAATCTTTGTTTTAGAGGTAGCTAAAAGAAAGGTTTCAGTTAACTTTAGCTTCAATCAATATACCCAGCTTTGCTGATTAACATAGTTGCCCATAGAAATGTTTGTCAGCCGTATAACTAGTGGAAATCAACTTAGGGGATTGACTGAAACATTTTAGAGACACTTTCCATACTTGCATGAAAAGAGTTGAACCTCACAGAAAATTGGCTTATGCTAAACAGGATAGATCTCATGCAGACACTAGAGAACTTTCAAGAGAACAAAGATTTAGCTAGTTTACCACAATTTCCCAACCATACTATAATGGAGTCTTTCCTTACGGTAAATATTGCCACACAGACAAAACTTTATAATGCAACTATTCATCAGCAAACATACAAAAATTAAAGAACATATTATGACAGTTATATTACCTTCCACCTTTCTATCTTTTATATGTTCTCTGATCAACTGTTTGTATGAAAGATTCACTAGTATCAGATACACCAACACCAACAATCACACCGCTTAAAGAATTCTATATGCTTTATAGGTGGCATCAAGGGATCAGAAATTCTCCTAACTCAAGAGTGACAAGGCATATACCTGTTTCTGGTTCCGACTGGAATTATGCATCCTGGTCATGTGAGGTTATGGAGTAGCTGATCTACATATATTTAATAGCCCTATTTATCAATTTAGATTTACCACGCTAAATAATAATGCAATATTCATTGTGGTTTTTAACAGGTCACTATTTCCAGAAATGGAAGTTAATTTCTAACATTTCTCATTCTAAACTGCACAAAATGTTGACATACAAAACCAATTTTTGAAGTTTCCTCTTAAGAATACTAGTTGATTGCTCATGGAATCTAGATTAGGAAAACTGATCACAACTAGAGAAGAAAAGGTGATTAAGTAATATCATGTTATCCCAATTGCCTATGCTGAACAATTTCCAAGCAACTTACTGAGATTACAGAAACACTTCAGAATTAATCTCTAATATTCCTGTCCCTAGTCATTCAGTTGGAGGAGTTAGTTGTGTGATGTGAATATAAAAGAATGCTGATTTTAGAGTATTTTTACTAGCACTTTGAATATCTCTTTCATGAAAACTGATTCAACAACCTAATCAACAAACAGCTGGAACTTCACCAGTGTTGTTAAGTAGTTGGATGAACCATTGTGTGTAGCAGACTGTGTCTGGGTCTTGATGATAACTTGGAAGTAAAGTGGTAGAGAAACAACAATCACCTACACCTCATTAATGGCACTGTTATCTAACTATAAGAACACAGATAGGGCCCTCCCTGGTGGTGCAACAAGCTAGATTATCTCAACACTGTGAAGCTAGCTGCAGTTGCTTCTGAATGAGTTCTATCCCCAGCTGGGGAGGTGACCTAGATAGAGCAGCAGACATCTCCTGTCTCACCCTGACCTGCCCGCAGCTCCCCTCAGCAGTGTATTAAGTCAATCTGCTTGTCTTGCTTCCCACTCTGTCTCTGGTGAATCCTCTCACTGCCCCTGTGTTTCTCACCTGTACCCCAGTTCTTTATGCATAAATAAATAAATCTTAAAAAAAATAAAGAATGCAGATATACATGACAATGGCCTTTAATGTTAATGTTCCCATTTTTTCAACATAAGACAATCTTAGCTTTCTATATCAGATTTTTTATCTCTTCTGTTTTTAGTCTCCAACTCTCATTTACTCTCATTTACATTTGTAGTGAGACTTTATTCCATTGGCAGTTATATTTCTAATACTTTAAAATGGATCTTTTATTTATTTATTTATTTATGAATGAAAGTAACACTGACTACTGACTTACACCATTGTGTCTGAATCACAGATAGAAAATCACATCCTTTAGAAGTGTGTTATCACAGCACACCTAGACCAACATAGCCGTAGTCAGTTCCTCTTCTCTGGTTCTTTTTTCTGATCCTTACTGTTGAATAATCACTCTCTAAACCTGTCCCTAGGAAAAAAAGAATTCTAATTTATTTATTTTATTGACTGTCAAACTTTAAAAGAAAAATCTCTACAAATTGATTTTCATTCTTTGCTTCTCAATCCTTCCAGTAAGTCTTAAATCTACTGAAATGTCTCACCAAGATTTCCTGATTATAAGGCTGGATAACCTGTGTATTTACCCAAAAATTTATCTTTAACATTTCGTACTATTTACAACCATCTTCTCAAAAGATTTACACTTCCTGTCTTTCACTACTCGTTTTTTATAGTCACTTCTACCACATAGGTTAATTCTTTTTTAGTTTTACTCTCTAATTATTTAATTGTTCTTCCTTTGTTCACCGGTTAAATTATAGTATTCACAAGTGCTTTTATTTTCATTTTAAAAAAATATTTATTTATGCATATAAGAACTGAATAAATGTATAAGTACATACATAAATAAATTTAAAGAGGGGTACAGGCCAGAGTTGTGGTGGGTGAGAGGGCTTACCAGAGGAAGTGTGGGGAGCAGAGCAGGCAGAACTACTGAAATATACTACTGAGGGGAGCAGTGGGACAGACTAGGAGGTCTGCTGAGACATGCAGATTACCCATCTGGTGAGGGATTAAACTCACGCTGCAGTGGCTGCGGATAGCTTCATAGTGCTATTTTATCCTGTTGCTCCATCATGTAGGGTCCTCCCCAAGTGTTTTTAATTTTATCACAATCGTCTACATTTTTTTTCCTTTCCAACAACACATTACCATGGTTTTAACTATACACAAAAGATAATCTTTTACTGTTATAGCTTTTGCTATCATCTCTTTGGAATTTCAGACTTGTATCATCACTACTACCATGCCGTTAAAAATCAAATATTCTTTCAAAAATAACCCATTATTTTTGAATGACTGGCTTTACTTAATTGTATCATTACATTCTTTCAGCCAGATCGGTCTGTAAAATGTAAGTGAATAAATAAACTCATACACAATATACTATTTTTTAACCATATCTGTTTTAAATGTCAAAGCTATTCAGCAATTGCCAGGAAGCCAATCTAATCTTCTGGGAAGTCAAAATATCACTGCAAAAACAGCAAGATAGATAAAATTGTGTTTCCAAAATGCTGTATGACTGCAAGTGATAATTGCATAAGGCATTTTGTGGTTAAAGCAAGACTGCTTAAAGGTGCATGTTCAGTAGTAACTGATATTTGTTTAGTGCCTCCTGAGATGAATAAGTCTAATGAAACTACAAAATTTCATTTACTCACAGGATCTGTAGGCTATGGTACTACTACAAGAAATCTTCCCTCTTCACTTTGTGTCAAAGCAGCACTCAAGTTCTTTCTAATTAAACAGTGAAAAAGTATTGAAGAATATACAATTAAAAGGACACCACATTAGAATTTTCAGGGTCTTTGAATCTTACTATACTCTTCTTTGTCACAAGTTTTATCTTCTTGAATTTTCTTTGTTAGAAAATACCATCACCATCCATCAAAAAGCCAATATAGAATATTATTTTGTCTTCAGATTGTGTTTTCATTGTCCCAAAACATAATTGTTCATCAAGTTATGTTAATTGTACTTTAAACAAATCCCAATTCCTCTGCATCTGAATGGATAATTCTTTACTGTTAACACTCATCACTGTATTAGCTTCCTTAAGCCATTCTTTTTCCTTTTTACTCTCCTTCCATGACCACTTGTCATATTTTCAAAAATGTTATCGTAAAAAACACTTCACTTAAAATCTTCCTCCACTTAAAATCTTCCAGTGACTGAAATTAATCATAAGAATTAAGTTTAAATGTCTTAGGTGTTCTCTGTCCCTCCTAACTTTTTGGATACAAATAATAACCCCGGTGTCATGTCTAAGCTTATAAAGTACTTTCTCAGGTTCATATTTTCCCTCACATAAAGGAATAAGATTTTCCTTTCTTATATCTCTTAGGATGTGTCTCTTCATGCTTTTCACTTTCACTTTTCTATTTAGCTATTTACATGTATTTTCAATATATGTAAGTCAAAATGGTTAACATTTCTAAGGACCGTATTTTAATACCCTTTATAACTCAATAGTATGCTGTATGAATGCCATCATTTAATACTAATAGGCATATATATGGGCACACATATATGTATATGTGTACATGTGTGCACAAGTATGTGTGTGTGTGTTTGGAAACATTATTTTGAGAGCAGAATGATAGATATACATAATTAGAAATTTATAGACACAGAGAACATTGGGAAGCTACTAAAAAACTGCTATAAAATATTCATAAACAGTGACATGAAATAAAATATGTAAATCCTATCTCATCACCCATATTTTACTACTTTTTTGCTTAAAAAGAAATATCCGATTCATAATGTTTTATAGTTTTAAGGAACTAATGTTATTGTTTAGAATGTTGACTCTAGTAAATTATGTAGGCTCCTGTCATTCCAAGCTAAGTTTAAGTTCTGAGAAAATACCGTATTATCTGATGTTATGTATCTTAGCAATCAAATGAGGGCTAGAGCAGGAAATCATCGCTGCTGTCTAAGACCTGCTAACTGAAATCTGGTTCATCTTTTTTTCATTGCACAGCAGGTATGAAAACTGAAAGACTGGTTTGATGACTGTTATATCACAGCCACTAAGAAGAAATAAGGCAAACTGTTCATCAGGAGAATGACAATAACAAAAAGGAAATGACTGGGTTTCAAAACGTCCAAAATTGATAGTCCAAGTAGCACAATCATGTTCTGTAGACTCCTCATGAAATTTTCCAGTGCAATAAATGGAAAGTTCAAGTAAATTCAATGGCCACTGAACAGGCAAAAAACTGTAAGTTTCATGAGTACAATATTTCTGAGTTATTCATGCCACATACTTTTACATATGGCCAATGTGTACCTTAAATATACCTATTAGAATACTGAAGGTGCTTGTTCTACTAGACTAGATATGCCACATTTTTAAATGTTACACAAAAGTACAGATACAAATCAGGGTGAAAAATCCAGTAAACTAGAATAAAAAATTTGCATGTAAATGCCTCCTACCGTGTTCAGTCAAATTTAAATTTTTCAAGTGTCCATCTATTTATTATATTAAATACTATATTATGTTATGTTATATTATATTATACTATACTGTACAGTGGCTGTTTCTAAGATATATATCAATTATTCATACCCACTCTATTTTTTTTCTACCATTTAACTGGTATTTGGGAAAATTAAGAGCTATGATCAGATCACATAGCTTTTTCTTTTCTTCCTTAATTACTCCTATAGAAATCTTTCCCCATTCTTCTGGTTTCAAAGATAGGTTCAGACAATAAGCAATAAAACAGTGCATCTCATTATCATGTGCATTATTTCAGAATCTTTCTGTTCCTGAAATGCCCATTGCCTTAATTTTGCTGCAACCAATCTCCAACCCACCCACACACCTGAGACTTGGGGTTCACTGAAGCACTTCCTCACATCTGTCAAAATGTAGCTATGTATATTTGGTTTCACTATATCAGATTAGGGACCTCCACCATAGATATAGAAGGCCAACTAATAGGATTTTAAAGTTAACAAGTCCTAATTTCAAGAACCTGTAAATCAGTGTTTTTGCGTGTGTGAGTAAAATCTCCTTAGGGAGAAATTATCCTAGGTTTCATGACAGGGCCTTGAAGACCATGGTAAAAATTCTATAAGAGAGCATCAGGAGGAGATTCAACATCACCCCCAAATGGAACAGAGTTTAGAGGATCGGAGGCAGCAACTGCTCTCCGGGGCAAGGAGTGAGCTGCTGTCTCGTAGAAACTTGTAAGAATCTTCAGCCTCGCCTGACAACCTGGGACTTCTTTCTTCCAGAACTGTAAGAGAACAAGTTTCTGCTTATCTTTATACCATTCTGCTGCGATAATTTATTACAGCAGCCACAGGAAATTAATACAATAATCTAATGAATAAATCCCTGCTAAATTGCTCATGACAAATCAGGACTAATAACTTATCCCTGAAAGAAATGTATCAAAATGACACAGGCTCCTTGAGAAAAATCTTTAATTTCATATTGGGAGTTTGACTACGTAACTCATTAAAGTGGGAGTGTTTCTGAGTAGGAAGGTCTTTTCAGCTATAAGCAAGTAGGTATCATTAAAATTTTTTACAGAATCAAGTCTGGTGAACCTTAATCAGGTAGTATCTAACATGGCATCCAAAAGTATTTCTAACCCCTTGAACAATTTAGCTCTTTCAATTCTTTTTCCAAAACTCAAAAAAAGCTAGAAACTAAATTTAAGCAATAACATTTAAAGAAATGAATAGAAAGAGTTTAAAACACTTTTGGCAGCATTTAAACATTCACCACCAGCTTTAACTCGGAGTAGTGAATGCTTTCTCCAATTAGAAGAGTAATCTATCTTGCAGAATGAAGCCAAGTTTGTTAGAACTATCTAGATGTCACAAAAATCAGGTTTGTAAAAAATGAGCTGTAAATAGGAGAAAATGAAGACAAAGAAAATAGAATTTTGTAGGTATTTTCTTCCAGAATGCACATTTTCTTTGAAGAAAAGAAAATCCTCATGTGTATATTTTTTAGTAATAGATTAACTTATCTTTAACTCTTTATTTCTTTCCTTACTATTGTGTATTTCCCTATTGTGTGTGTGCTTTGACTATTTCACATTTTATTCACAATTTTGGACTTCTGTTTGCTCCAACTATTCATTTTCAAAAAGTAGACCAGAAAGCAACATTCGTTTTAAAATTGTTAATATAAGATTAATAATTTAGAAAAGACAAACATAACCTTTTGTTCTTTTTTTACCCACACAATACACATTGAAAACACTATTGTTCACATAAAAAAAGTGCACAAAAATAAAATATAACTCAATTTATGACCATAAAGCACAGAAATCTCTGTAGCTACCACCTGTCAATCAATAAATTTTTATCTGTATCCTAGAAACTGTCTTTGGCATCCTCCCTACTTCTTTCCTTCTTTTAAAAGTAATCATTCTCCTGACTTCTGAGAATTTATTTAATATATTTATCTGCCATTTGAGTATCTCTGTGTGATGGCCCAAATCAAATTGCATGCCAATATTTCCCTTAGGTTATTTATACTTTCTTCTTGAAGGAGTTCTTTATATATTATTATTTTTATTATTATATATAATAGTTTATTTTTATTTTTAAATCATTTTGTGGATTTTTCCATCACATTTACAATCCCCTTGGGCTTCCCATCACCAAATCACCCATGTGCCATCACCATAGTCCAGTGCATTTCCCTCCCCACACTGATTTTGATCCCATTCCCCACTCCACCCCCACAAAATGTCTCTGGTATAAAGCTGTTCATCATTATCATTATTTTCTCGCCTATTCCATTTTATTCCTGCTATGAGAGAAACCATCCGGTATTTTTCCTTTTCTTTCTGGCTTATTTTACTAAGCATGATCTTCCCCAGCTCCATCCATGTTGCTGTAAAAGATATTTGTGTTTTTTTTTTTTGGATGCTGAGTAATATTCTGTGCATATGTACCACATGTTTTTAATCCAGTCATCCATTTTTGGGCATTTGTTATGTTTCCATGTCTTTCCAATTGTGAATAAAGCATCAGTAAACATGGGGGTTCAGGTATCTTTTTGAATCAGTGTTTTTTTGTCTTTTGGGTAGATACCTAGGAGTGGGATTGCTGGGTGGGTAGGGAAGTTCCATGTTTAGCAGTTTGAGAAACCTCCTAATAGTTTTCCTTAGAGGTTGTACTAGTTTGCATTCCCACCAGTGTGCAGGAGAGTTCCTTTTTCTGCACATCCTTGCCAATATTTGTTGTTGCTAGTTGTTTGAAGAGGTACCATTCTCACTGGGGTGAGGTGCTATCTCGTTTTAATTTGCATCTCCCTTATTACAAGTGATGTTAAACATTTTTTCATGTGGTTGTTGGCCATCTGCATTTCCTCTTTGGAGAAGTGCCTTTTTATCTCTTCTACCCATTTTTTTCATGGGGTTGTCTATTTTTGTTGAGTTTCATCAGTTCTCCATATATTTTTGTGATCAATCCTTTATCACTAGTTTTGTGTGAGAAAAATGTTTTCCCAATCAGTGGGATGTCTGTCTGTTTTTTGTAATGTCTCTTTTTCTGTACAGAAGCTCTTGAACTTGATGTGTCCCATCTATTTATCCTTGCCTTCGCTATTGTTGCATTGGGTGCTCTATATTTAAAGATGTCGCTGAAGTGTATGTCATGTAGTGTTTGACCCATCTTTGCTTCCAGGTATTTTATGGTTTCCGTTCTTTTGTCTAGGTCTTTAATCCACTTTGAGTTGATTTTTCTGTATGGTAAGAGGTAGCGATCTAGTTTTATTTTTTTTTGCATGTAGCTTCCCAGTTTTTCCAGCACCATTTGCTGAACAAACTTTCTTTGTTTCATTGTATATTCTTTGCTCCTTTGTCAAAGATTAGCTCTGGTGCTTCTGGATAGAAGTTCCCTTATCGGGACTCCCCAGTCGCCGATTCTCCCTCAGTTATCTTCCTTCTAATGAGTCCAGGGTGTTCTCATTTGGGTTGAAGCTCATAGCATGTAAGTCTATAGTCTGTTTTTAAATATTCCCGTGCAAGCCTGGACATAGTCATTTCAGTGTCTTTACTCTGCCGCCATCTTGCCTGTTCCCTCTTTGTATATTCTTAATAGAAGCACTCCGTGAGTGACAATGCAAATAAGTAATCATTGGTTAGCTATTTACTTCTTCAATATTGTCACTTGAAAAACAGAGTTGGTATATATATGTCAGACATTTACCAAGATTTTCTTTTTTTTTTTATTTACTGCTTTTGTGTCCAGTTTGAGAAAAATTTACTTACTCAAAGATCATAAAAACATTCTTGTTTTTACCTTTGAGAACTATTAATTCATAACTTCAGTGCATGGGGTTTACTTGGAGAATGAAAAAATGAAGACCTTTTATTTTATACAACATTTCTATCCACTTGTCATAATGCATTTGATTGAACAGAATAAATTTTGCCTATTGCTTTGCAATGTAACCTTGTAAAAATCAAGTGTGATTATATTCTGGACTCCCAATATGTTCCATTTTTATATTTACACACCCTGTGCCAATATTACCCTGTCTTGATTTTTGTAGCTTGATAATAAGTACTGATGTGTATAGTCTATATTTATTGTATATCTGAGAAAACACAAATTATGAAATTACAGAACCCTTATATTATGGCCAATGAGTTAATATTTATATTGTTCAGGATGCTGTGTCTATGTTTCTAAGTGAATTTGCTTTATGATATTTCTAAATTATAATGTTCTCCTCAAGCTGGTTTTAGGGCTATATTGGTCTTAAAATTAGACAGAAAAAATTCCGTATTTGTTAAACCATATTCCTAACCTTTGGAAGAATTTATCTAATATACTTAACAAATTTTTTTTCTTAAATGCTTTGCAGAATATAGTTCCAAAGTCATCTTACTTTCAAGCTTTTCTTTGTTAATATCTAAGTCTTTGATAACAATACCCTACTCATATCAACTCTCAATTCTTTTTTTTTTTTTTAAGATTTACTTATTTATGCATACAAGAACTGGAATATAGACCACAGTTGTGGGATGGTGGTGGTGAGAGGATTTAACAAAGACAGAGTAAGGAGCAAAATAGGCAGATTAACTAAAATACACTGCTGAGGGGAGCAGGTAAGACATGAGTTGTCTGCTGCACCAAGTGGGTTACCTCAGAGGTCAGGTATCAAACTCAGGCTGCAGGGCTGCAGATACTTTATAGTGCTGTGGCTTAACCCCTTGCACCATCAGGGAGGACCTCAAGTCTCTATTCTTTTACAAAATTGTACGTTACATTTTTGAGGATTTTTTCCACTATTCTAAATCAAAAAATTGAATATGTTTCCCTCATAGGAAGATAAAATTGACTACATTTTGGTCAGAAATTCTCCTTCCAGTAAATTGCCAAAAAGTGCAACACAAAGGAAAAGAACAGAGAGACCCAACCCACTGTATCTTTGTCTAAGCCTTTACAAAAACATGGATCTGTTTGCTTGGCCACATATATGCTATTCTACAAAAAGGTGATACTGTGGACATCAGGGGAATAGGACACTTTTCGAAAAGTTACACCCCACAGATGTTACTATGGAAAAACTTGGGTATATAAATTGACCTAGCTTGTAGTTAGCATTGTTGGAAACAAACAGGGCAACATTCTTGCCAAGATAATACTGTCCTCAACTATATGAGGGAAAAATGATCAGAAACAAACAAATCAGTTTAACTTTTTCTAGAAATGCCCTGCCATGTTGTAAAAATATCATCAGGCTCTTCCTGGTGGAACAACAGATTGGGATGCAGCACTGCAAGCTAGCCACAGCCGCCTTAGTGTAAATTTGATCTCTGTCCCCATGATATACATGTCGCAGCAGACCTCTCCTGTCTCCTCCACTGCTTCCCTCAGCAGTGCTCTTTATTGATCTGCTTGCTCTGCTCCACATTTTGTCTCCGGTGAAGGCTTTCACCATCCATGCACCTCTGGCCTGTATCCCAATTCTATATGCATAAATAAATAAATCTTTTTAAAAAATCTACATAATTTCTAGTGCATGACCAGATTATTTCACTGTTCTATCAACCTTTTCTTGGATAAACAATGGAAAAATGTTGAACTGATGCTTCATGTTTTTTTCTCTTGTTACAGAGAATTTCTCTTATTAGGTACCATCATTCACATGATCAATTATGTAATTCCTGGTCTACTAAAACATCTTATTTCCACTGTCACTCTGTGCAATGAATTTTTGTATTGGTACCCTCATACTTTCATAATTTATCTCATGTTACCCTAATATTATGCATAACAAATAATAAATATTAAGGCTATAGATCTATGTATGCCTGGTTTTTAGTCTTCCTCCTCACTCAAGAAGTATTATTGCAATTTGATGGGTTAATGAATAGAAATGGACATATCTAGGTCATTTTCAGAACTCTTGAGTCACAAATTTAAGTTATAATTGAGTTCTAATTTCAAAAACAGCTTATTTGTCCGTGTTATGTCATCTCCATTAAAATCATGGTATTCGGGCCCTCCCTGGTGGTGCAGCGGGTTAAAGCACAGCACTAAGAAGCTAAAGCCACTTCTACATGAGTTCGATTCCCACCTGCCCAGGAGGTGACCATATGGTGCAGCTGCTCCTCTCAGCAGTGTTCTTCTTTGATCTGCCTGTTCTGCTCCCCACTCTGTCTCTGGTGCCCCTGAGCCTCTGGCCTGTACCCCAGTTCTGTATGCACAAGTAGATAAATCTTAAAAAAAAAAAAAAAAAGCATGGTATTGAAACTCTAAATGAACTGGCTCCATTTGTTTTTTTGTTTTGTTTTTATTTTGCAAATTTAAATTTCACCACTTGATAGCTTGTTTTATATTTAATGAAATTTAGGCTAACCCTTGAGAATTTTCTAATTATAATAGTGTATTCCTCCGATACTCTGTCATAATTATTTAATTCACTTTTTATTATCCTTTTTCTCATTCTCTGCAACTTGGAGTACTTCCCCTTAAGGGCATTCCAAATACTTTGTCCTCTGTGAAAGTGTGACTGCATTCCTTGTGAGAAGTCATTAGCAATTAATAATTCTTATTACTCCTCAGTATGTTATTTTATTAAAGCTTGTAGTAGAATTACATATGCCTTTTTCCTCCTAAGACAATGTATATATCCATCTACAGATATAGTTTAGCTGTATATCTTCCTAATTATTAGAGTGACTTACATATTTATTCAGTAGGTTAAGTTTACTTGAAGTATCCAAAGTAAAACACAGCATTAACTTTCACTGGGACTAGAACTAGAATTTAGAATTTCCCTGTTAACAGTTCTTTCCTTTATATGAATGCTGGCTTGAGAAAAGTATGACTCGATTTTTTCATAAATTCAATGTGATAATTTTAAAGATAGTAAAGTTGTACTAACCCATAAGCCATACTTTTTGCTCTAATAACACACATACTATTTTTCCATTTATCTCTTTTTCACAAGAGATACAGTGAACCCTTAATTACTTGGAAACTGAATATACACTTTGTAAATTATCTAGACCATTGACTTCTCCTCCCTTCTACTGAATAATTGGTTACCATTTCTTCCTACATCAGCACAGGGAACTATAAAACATGCCATTCAAATAATTCAATTATGCTTTTTGCAATGGAAATATCCTACTATAGTAGAACAAATTTCAATTATTTGTAGAAATAATGATGGGAGATTTTAATGTTTCATCACTGTCATGGATATAGTTAATTATCAGTTGACTCTATTTTGGTATTAAAAAGTAATTCAGCATTCTTTATTTTTCCTTTAGCAGAAATGATGTTTGTTTTTGTGAATGGTTATTTATATTTAAGCCTAATCAGCATGCTTATTTTGCCCAAAGCTCTTTACTAAATAAAATCATATATATGTAAGTGGTCCAATACCCAAAAGGGTATTGTAGTACCCCTCTTTCATGTACAGTTTTATCATAAAAAAAGAAGCTGTATATCTCATATCTCATAGTAAAATATCTATCACTTAAGGGAACATCTCATTGTAGGTGCAAGTTTAAGTATGTAGTGTGAACTATAACCTGAATAGCCCAATGAGTATATATTGATAAATGATAGATAATGGAAAACTGATTAGGGATAATTAAAGGGTTCTTCAATAATTTTAATGCCCTAATCATATTTCCTATAATGCCTGATATCAATCCATCACTCATGACACACACACACACACACACGAAACTATACTTCTGACAGTACATACAGAAACTATTTCAATGGCACCAAGAATAGATCTGCTGTGTAATACAAAGCACTGGATGATAGATAGTTCTTCCAATTATCTAGGCTCTTTCATTTTAAATAAATACAGTTTTCACACAAAAAATTGGCATTTCTAATTAATGATGATTTTAAACAGTGATTTTTATTAAGCTCTAAGTGTTTCATAACTATTCGAATATCTAAAAAATGATGTGAAGAAAATGTGAAAGTGTTTCATAACTATTCGAATATCTAAAAAATGATGTGATGTCTTAAAATGTAAATATATAACAATGCTAAATGAAAGAATGCATGCGGAGATTGCATTTACTATGATTAAAACATTTACAAAAATTATGGTATCTTTGTACTCTACACATAAGTGACACAATCCATTATTTGCCTTTATTATTCTGTTATCTCATTTAGCATAATCCCCTCCAATACTATTCATGGTGCTCCAAATGACAAGTGTTTGTGTTATTTTTATAGCTGAGTAGTATTCTATTCTGTATAAATAGCATATTTTCTTAATTCATTCTCTGTCCTTGGGTACTTAGGTTATTTCCATAGTTTGATATACTAAGTAGTGTTGCTATGAACATAGGAGTGTATATATCTCTCTGAATTAGTGTTTTTGCAATCTTCATGTAGATACTTCGGATTGGAATTGGTGGATAGTAGGAGAGATATGTTTTAACATTTGAATAACCCTCCATTCTATTTCCATAGGGAGTGGATCAGTCTACAGTCCCATCAACAGTGTATAAGTGATCTTTTTTCTTAACATCTTTACCAATACTAGCTGTTTCTGATATTTTTGCTAATGGCCATGTCACAGGTATGAGATAGTATCTCCTTGATATTCTTACAGATGTGAGGTGGTATCAATGGTTTTGATTTGCATTTGTCCAAGGATAAATAACGATGAGAGTATTAAAAAAGGATTAGATAAGGAAACCAACAACAAACCCTAGTATTTTGACTGTAGCACCGAGGCTTCCAGAATAGAAGGAGATAAAATAAAATAGACAGAAGACATAATATGTTCTGGTGGAGAACTATGAATGTTTTAGTGGTGGATGTGGTATAGTATCAACATGTGAAAAGAGAAAACCTATATTGCTGAATCATATGCAGTGTTGTAAATCAAGATTATCTCAGTAAAACTATATAATAAATTGGATAGCAGAGGACAAAAAACAATTTAGACAAAAATGCCTTCAAGTTCTATTTATACTGCTACAAATGTCAAAATTTCCTTCTTACTTATGGTTGATTATGATCTACCACATCATTATCAATTTACTGTTGACAAATATTTAGGTTGCTCATATTTTCCATATGCTTGCTATTGCAAGTAACACAATAATAAACAGGAGTATAGGAGTACAGGAATGCATTATCTCTTTGGGATAATGGCTTTATTTCTTTTGGATAGATGCCCAGAAATGAGATTGCTGGATCACACAGTTCTATTTTTAACCATCATACCGCTTAACAAAGTGACTATACCAATTTACTTTACTACAATGTACAAAGATTTATTTCACCTTAATCTCATCAACATGTGTTATTTGTTTTCTGATAGTAGTCACCCCAACAGGTGGGAAGTGATAGCTGATTACAGCTTTGATTTACATTTTTCTGATGATTAGTGATGTTGAGCAGCTTCTCGTGCAGCTGAGAAGACATTTGTATGTCTTGTTTTAAAAATATTGTTTATAGGCCATTTTCAAGTGTATATATTTTTCTAATAAATGGAATTAGTATGAGCTCTTTGTGTACTTTGGATTTTAATCCCTTATTATATTTATGATATGCAAATATTTTACCTCATTCCTTAAGTGTCTGTTTTCATTTTTCAATTGCTTCTTTTACTGTGCAGAATAATTCTAGTTTGATGGTGCTACACTTGTTAATTTTCCTTTTGCTGAATTTATTTTAGTATTTCATATAAAGTAAAATATTTACCAAAACCATTGTAAAGGAAAGTGCCCCCTATATTTTTTTTAGGATATTTAGGATTTCAGGTTTTGCATTGAAGTTTTTAATTCAATTATCTGGTTTTCTTCACCCTATTCATTGAAAAAACTATATTTCCTTTTAAGTAGTCTTGACACTCTTATGACATACTAGTTAACTATATATGTGAAAATTTGTTTCTGAAATCTCCATTCTGTTTTATTGGTATGTCTTTTTATAGCAATACCATATTGTTTAATGATGATAACTTTGTGATATAGTTTTGCTGGTGAAGGCAATCCAGAGAATCTGACTGCTTATTGACTCAAGAACTAAGTCAATGGTAATGGTAAGTTTCCTTTTTCCTTTCCTGTTCTTGGAATGTGCAACACACTAGACTTCTCTATTCCCCAACGCTGCTCAATTGCATATTCTTGAGATAAGTTAGGACGTTGAGATCATCTGAATAGCGCATGTGACTAAAGATTTGGGTAGAAGGGTGTAGTTATAGAAGAGTTCTTGTTCTGCTGTCATCAAAACAAAGTCTTATATTTAAGCTCCCTCAGTTATTAAAATTATGATCTAACAATATGGTGAGGTTTGCCTTTCTTTAAGTCTCTCCTTGCCCTCCTAGTGCCTGATCATGCCTTGAAAGTGCTTGAGTGTATGACTTAAATAAGTTTGAAAATGTAAATGTGATGTCTCATGCTTGTCTTTCTTGATTTGTTTTTGGTTACCTAGGTCTCTTGTGGTTCTATAAAAATTTTAGAATTAGGCCCTCCCTGGTGGCACAGCGGGTTAAAGCACAGCACTGAGAATCTAAAGCCACTTCTACATGAGTTCAATTCCCGCCTGCCCTGGAGGTGACCACATGGTGTGGCAGACTTCTCCTGACCCGCCCACTGCTGCCCTCAGCAGTGTACTTCATCAATCTGCCTGTTCTGTACCCTACTTTGTCTCTGGTGAAGCCTCTCACTGCCCCTGAGCCTCTACCCTAGTTCTGTATACACAAATAAATAAAAATAAATCTTTTTAAAAAATTAGAATTATATTTTTCTACTACTGCAATTTGGAATTTATTTAAGGACTACATTGAATCTATAGGCTGTTTTGGGCAATATGCATATTAAGTGTGTGTGTATGTGTGTATGCATAGGTATGTGTGTGTGGGTATGCATTTTCAGAGATGTAAACTGATATCCCAAATTACATAACACTGTTGTAAAACAATGCTACCTCAGTAAATATATATATATATATATATATATATATATATATATATATATATATATATATATATATATATATGTATAATTTTTGAATATGGGAAAAATAACTCTTCAGATTCAAGAACATGGAAATACCACTTCATGTTTTATATTAGTATTGAATTTCTTTCATCCAAGTCATAATTTTCAGTGCACAGAACATTTACCTCCATGGTTTAATTTGCTCTGAATTGTTTTGTTTTCAATCTTTTTGTGAACTACATGGTTTTACTTTTTTTTAATAGTCCATTGCTAGTCTATGGAAACACAACTGATTTTTGTTGGTTGATTTTTGTATTTTGCAACATTGCTGGACTTACTAGTTATTGCATTTTGTTTGTGAAATTTATAGAACTTCCGATATAGAGGATCACATTACCTACAAAGACACTCATATGTTTTAGTGTGTATGTTCTAGGAATGTGGCTGTTCTTTCTAGGTTATTTAACTTGTTGACTTTCAGTTGGTTCTTTATGATTCTTCAAATTTCTGTAGTATTTCTTCCTAATGTCTCCTTCATTATTAAGTACATTTTTGTCTTTTCTCTCTGAAAAAAAATGTTTTCAATCTATATTTATTTAATTAAAAAAAAAGCTTAGTTTTGGGGTCCTCCTTGGTGGTGCACCAGTTAAAGCACAGCACTATGCACTGCAGCATGAGTTTGATCCCTGCCAGAGAGCTGAACCACATGGCACAGCAGACCTCTCTTGTCTCGCCTGCTGCTCTCCTCAGCAGTGTATTCAGTCAATCTGCCTGTTCTGTTCCTGACTCTGTCTTTGGTGATCCTCTCACCCCACACAACTCTTGCTTGTACAAACTGTGTGCAGAGAATCTAAATAGAAATATCTTGTAGAATAGACCACAAGAATGACAGAAAATTGTGTACAGCAGGCAAATAGAATAAAAGTGAAATAGATCCATATGTATATAATCAAAACAAATGAAAATTATATTGAAGGCCTTTATAATGTTATTACCTAAGTAAATAATTATTGTAATTCATTTATATTATATAATTCACACCCGACATCACAAAAGATTAGCTTCATGTTAAGGCCCTGCTTGTATTACAAAAGACTACTTTTAAATCATAGGACTCAAAATAAACATTATTTTGAGTAATAGATATCTAAAACAAAAATACATCTACGGAGGCTTTGGTTAGTGCTATTAAAAAGCTCTAATGTGCTTGCATACATTTCTTTCTGAGACAAAACCCAGTTGAAATGTTTTTTGTTCATTTTAGAGTTTGCTTGGAGAAAGTTAGTGGACTGTTACTTAATCATATTCTTAGGCATCATCTCCATTGTCTATTTCAATATCAATTCCTTCCATATCAGCAACTCCTGACAAGGTGTCTTTCACCAGCATTTCTTACAATGTCTTACATATTTTTTGTACTCTTCCCTCCTGTTTCCATGTGTTCATCTGCAAAGCCTCAGAATGAAAGCTTTTCAGAGGGTTTGAGCTGTGTTAAGCCAAATAGCAGAGTCTATTTCCACAGCAGTGGAGACTTGTCTGTGATGGGTGCAGAGACTGTGTGCAAAGCACTGGTAATAGCATGTAAGGGCTCTCATCATTACTACCTGGACAAGCTCATTGGAGACATTTAGGCAAATCCCTGGTTTTTATACTTTATCCTGTTGCTTTTGATACACTGAGTATTTGTAGCATCTTCTCTCAGGAAAACTATTAGGCGTGTACTTTCCAATTTTTTTTACAGAGGATTCTTAAAAGAATATTTTTTTTAAATAAAATAGAAAATCATTTCAATAAACAACTTGAAAGGTGAAAATTATGCAGCATTATAATTTTTTAATTGTTTGTTATAATAGTTAAAAAAATAGGTACTGACTTGACTATTACTCTTTTTATCATTAGAGCATTTTTTTTTTTTGTACATATGTGAAGTAACTCTTACTATATCAAGCATATTGACTTTTGGTCTATTAAAAATTTTGCAAATAGTTTTTGAAATGCAAATTTTTCCTTTTTCTTTTTTATTCATAATTGCTTTTCTACAGATGAACATTGCACTTCAACTCAAATAACTGAAGAAAAAATGAAAGACCAACCTGTGAAAAAAAATAGAAAAACCCTGTGATGTTTAAAAAAGAGAAAGAGGAAAACAAGGTGAAAGAAAATCAAGTAAGCTTTTGTGGTGGCATAGACAACAAAATGATTAAAGAAAAAGGAAAAATAAGGAGCACATAGAAGGAATTCATTATGATTCTGAAATAAGTATGATATTTTTGTAATGTGTAGTGATCATAATAAATGAGAGTATGTAATTCAAGTACACCTAAAAAAGAAAAATTAACATTTCCTTTCCTTTGACATCTTCTTTCTTTTTCTTTTTGCCTATTTTTCCTTTTTCATACTACTAACTTTCCATTTTCTTTTCCTGTTTCTCTTTATTTTCATCACACCCCTTCTCCTCCCTCTCAGGTCTGTGTATAACATAGTGTATATTGCCATAATTCTAAAACTACATACGGTGTGCTATAATGCTGTGGGCACATTTGCCTGATCACCTTTTAGCAGTGTCTTATCTAAATTCTGGAAAGCAGAGAAGTGAGGAGGAGAATTAAAATATTATAAGTCTTCTTATGCAGATGGAGGTAGACCACTGTCAATTTTCTTCTAAAGCATTGTGCATTTTGAAGACTTAGCTGTTTTATGCAAAAATTCTCACTTTCTGTTCCAATACTAAATCTTATTTTTTTTAACTGTCCTTAATGTAAATTGTGGCATAAAGCACCATATACAAACTTTAATTAATGGTGCATAGACATAAAAACATACATATACATACACATTCACAGACATAATTTTTCTAAAATATTCCTCATGCAGAATAATTTAAGAAGAAATGTCTCATTTCTGATAGGATTTTAAATATTGCTTACAATAGGTGAAATTTTGCTATTGCTCCAAAGTAAATGTACTGAATTCCTCCTAGAAAATTTGCATTCTTCTGCTTTTGCACATTTCAATTTATGTCACTTAGAGTTGCTCTATATATTTCATTAGGGATGCTAATTGATCTCAACACATTATTTATAGAAAACACCTTTAGCCTACAAAGTTCCATTGTAATTACTTATTAAGATGTTACTTGCATTCTTCATAGCACCTTAACTGGTACAAGCTAAAATAGAAATCTAATTTACTTTTCACTAAATCTCTTTGAGGTTGACTTAACTCTTAATTCCTACAAGAGTATTTTAATTTTCCAGAGCTAAGATAACTTTCTAGAATATTATATATAAGGATTTTTTTCTGTTCTGTTTTTGGATATCTATGTTGGATTGATAACATTCCTGTCACTAAAATTAAAATTTTTTCAGACTATAATTGATTTTACTGTCAAAAATATTTTCATGGCAGTTGACATAAATGTGACAAGATTAAAGGAATGACTTTTTTTTAATAATCAGAAAGTCTTAGCTTTAATCATAATCATACTACATTTGTGAGTCATTATGTAATGTTTGAAATCTTGTCCTCAATTTTCATGCCAGTAAAAGTGGACAAAGTGAAGAATTAGTATTTATTAAAAATAAGCAGTGTTGGGCCTTCCCTGGTGGTACAGTGGTTTAAAGCACAGCACGAAGACGCTAAAGCCACTTCAGCATGAGTTTGACTCCCCACCCCCAGGGGATCCACATGGCGCTGCAGACCGCTCCTGACCTGCCCGCTGCTCCCCTCAGCAGTGTACTTAATCAATCTTCTCCCTACTCTGTCTCTGGTGAATCCTCTCACATCCCCTGCACCTCTGGCCTTTATTCTAGTTCTGTATGCATAAATAAATAAATCATAAAAAAGGAGCGGTTATACTAAGAATTCATAGACTGAAATCAAGTTTGTGTATAGTACTACCAATAAGTAGTGATTTTGACAAATTCACTTCTAATCTAAGTTTAAATGTCACTTTCTATAAAGTATGAAGTCACTTTTGGAAGAAAATATTAAAATACCTTACATTTTAAGAGGTGTGAACTTACTCTCCTAAATCATATATAGCTTACTGAGTTACCTGAATAAAATACCATACCATTTAAAAAAGAGAAAAATAAGAATTAAAAGAAATTAAATATTTAGTACAATGTTGTTAAAATAAAAAAATGCAAAAATAATGGTAAACCAAATATTCGATTTTTAAATAAATAAGACAGATTTTGACCTTTAAAAATAATTTCTACTCTTTAAAAATGATCATCTGTGGGCCCTCATTGGTGGCGCAGCAGGTTAAATCACAGCACTGAGACGCAAAAGCCACTTCCGCATGAGTTCGATTCCTGCCTGCCCAGAAGGTGACCACATGGCGTGGCAGACCTCTCCTGACCTGCCTGCTGCTCCCCTCAGCAGTGTACTTCGTAGATCTGCCTGTTCTGCTCCCCACTCTGTCTCTGGTGAAGCCTCTTGCCGCTCCTGAGCCTCTAGCCTGTACCCCAGTTCTGTATGCACAAATAAATAAAAATCTTAAAAAAAAAAATCATTTGTTATGGCAAAGACAGAAACTAGAATCTTAAAATATATCACAAAAATCAAATGGAACATTAGTGTACATGCAAGTAGATTAATCAAAAGCATATTTACTAACATCAGCATATCAATGTCACTAATTGTATGTAGCCTCACAATCATAAGCATTTTAAAATATTTGTCTCAAGAAGTCCTAAAAATGTGAAATATTTCTTTATTTTCCCAAAGCTCCTTTTCAGTGTATCAGCAGCAATGTACTTAAAATATATATGCCATTAAATTATTTACTGAGTGGCATTATTAAGTGGCATTATTAATAAAGAGGCAGGAAAGGGATATACAATTTTAACATCTGTTAGATGTTTCTTGATTAGACACTGCTGTAAACTAAATGTGTCACCCCTAAAATTCATATAATGAAACTTAATAGTGTGGCCTATGGTTGTATTGGAAGTGGGGGTTCTTGGAAGGTGATTGTTCATGAGATTTGAATCCTCATGAATGGCATTAGCACCCTCATACAAGGGACCCTAGAAAGCATCTTCCCTTCTGCCATGTAAGGATGCAGCAAAATGATGGCCGTCCATGACTCAGGAAAGAACTCTCATAAAACACTGACTGTGCCAACATTGCCCTTGGACTTTTCAGGTTCCAGGGCTGTGGGAAATAAATCCCTATTGTTTATAAACTATGCAGTTTCAGATTTCTGTTATGTTGATAAGGCCTGGTGGTGCAAATGCACACATGCATATTGTTCATGGCCTGTCATCTCCAAGGTAACTTTGCAGCACAAGGATGTTTTTCTGGAGGATTACTGAAACTAGTGCTGTCTGAAGACCAGACACAGTAATCTGAGATGCACTTGAATCTGGAGGCCATGAGCATGATAAGGAGCTCCAGGCACCAGACATTACCTTTTCCTGCTTGGGGTGAATGCCTGCTTACTGTCTTTGCTTAACTCATTATAAAAAGCCAGATTAAAGACAGTTTCTTTAAGGCATTAACTAGAATTGCTGGTCCCCTAACTAAAGCACACCTTAAAGGTGCAGTCTTTGGTTTTTGGCATTCTGTAACATTAACATTCTGGTTACATCAGCAGTCTGATACATTATCTGTCCCTCCTAACACAATAGTCTTTTGAGTAGTTATAACTATATTCATGATATCACTGATACCACTGAGACATAGATTAATTAAGGTGGAAGCCTGAAGTTCTAGGAACTCAATTCTTTCTTATTCCTGATCCTGTAAATTTTATAATACATAATAATTCTTTTAGAATCCTTCAAAAGGTTTTTATGAATGTTGATGAGGTATATTGCAATGTGCATAAATGTAGGAAATTAATTTTTGTCAAATATTTTATTAAATATCCATATGCATGAAACTACTATTCTGCATTTTTTATAGATTAATTTTATATTTTGTAGATATATACATTATTTATAAAATAGTGAATAGGTTTTTAACACATTTGCATACTTATGTACATATTTTGATCTAAGGAAATATCTCAAATATATCTAACTCCTATCCTATTAGTTGTAACCTTTTGTAACTGACTTAAGCTGAACTTTTTGGTAACTGACTTACTATATTATTATTATTTCTAAGGCCCTTTGCTTCCCAGAATTGTTATTCTCTCTCTCTCTTTTTTTTTCTCTTGGATTGTGGCTATTCATCTCATTTTTGACAGATAGCTTACTCTGAGGAATAAAATATTTCCCTTAGCTATTGTTTATTTTCTCTAGGAGGTGACACAGGCTAAGCTGCCTGATCCATTCATCTGACTTGAACTCATTGTGATAGCAGCTGGTAATCAAGTGGAATGAACCTGAAATCAAAATGTGCTCACCTGAGTCTATTGTGCCTCCTTTATGTCAGCTTCTAAAATAATGGAGAAAATTAAAAGGACTTATTTCTTATTTTATTTTAGTATAAAAAGTCTGGGAGATGGATCCTTCTAATCTTTAAAGAAAAAAAAATTTTTGACTTATTAAGGAAAATTGTGCCGTATAAGTAATTTACAGGTATCAAGTATTAAATTCACCTCTTCTGTCTCTGAAATACAAAAAATATGTGACAATGTAATTTTCCTACCTTTCTGCCCCTAACATTTTCAAATAAGGTCAGGTTAGTTCAGGTCACAGTTACACTAATGAAGAAATAGTTGTCATAAAGTCTATATTTTGGGGTGCAGTCTCTATTGTGTTTGTTTTTATTCTGTGTGGAAATATAGAGAGTTAAATGTACCTAAAGTTTTATTATCATTGTTAACTTTCTTTCCTTCTAAGCAACACATTTGTACTGAAGACCTACTGTGTAAACACCACTATAGTAAATGTTCTTTATGTATTGGCAAGCTAAATTCATTCACAGGGACATGAGTTTAGTAGAAAAATAAAACATTCAAATAATTGTAATTTGTAGTAAGAATAATAGAGAAGTAAAACAAAACCAATATCAGAGTAGCAGAAAGAGATATTAATAGCCTGAGACAGTTGCCCAAAGAAACTAAATTGTGATGTACTTGGAGACTTCACTGTTCATAAGGGCATTATAAGTAGTGTGAGGGTCTGCAAAGTCTGGAGCCATATTTGTTTTGCTCTCTGGAGCTGCCATGCTTATCTATTCAGTTGATCACAATTATCTCCACCCAGTTTCTCTTCCCTTGGGAAACATTTCCAAACACAGTGTGCCCTAAATGTCTGTCCACTTTGAATTGGGGCAGGATGAATGTAGTTTTTCAAACAATAAGAAGACATAGTATAAAAGTTCAATATCCATGTTCTCAGATATATGATGAAGGATTGAATGGGCCAGAGTTCCATGAGTCCTTCTGTCTTTAGTATTTTGTATTATGATTAGGACTGACATCGGGAGCCTCCCTTGTATTATAGGGGCTAAAGATAATGCTGTCAAGCTAATGGCAGCCACTGCAGCACAAGTTCAATGATCCCACCCAGGACAGAGAGGGAGCTGACCCACATGGCACAGCAGACCTCTCCTGTTCTGTCCTCAGCAGTGTATTTCACTAGATCTGCCTGTTCTGCTCCCCACTCTGTCTTTAGTGAGTCCTTTCAACTCTCCCACACCTCTGACCTACACCCCAGTTCTCGTATGCATAAATAAATATATTTTAAAAGACAAACAAGAAAAAAAAAAA
>NW_004567108.1:57129884-57140595 GCF_000260355.1 Condylura cristata | reverse complement strand
CCACGCCATGTGGTCACCTCCGGGGCAGGTGGGGATCGAACTCATGCGGAAGGGGCTTAAGCTTCTTAGTGCAGTGCTTTAACCCACTGCGCCACCTGGGAGGGCCTTATAACCTGATTTTATTTATCATGGTTTTCTCTTTCTGTCCATGATCACAGTCATGATTATTGTGGCTACTATTTACTGAATGGTGACTGTGGTCCAAACAGAGTTAACTACTTAATAAGCATCATCTCAATTATTGTTCATATAACTGATGAAGTTGGCCTTATTATTATATCAGTTTTACAGATGAAGAAGTATCAAATGGGTTTATCTAAAGTGTCAGATTTCCCAAGCAAATGGAACAGAATTAAGGCCTGTTCATCTGACTTTAAGAAGAGATGTTTATCCAGGAAGCATTTCTATTGCTATTTTGGCCAGGGTTACATGGGATTCTTAACTTCTATTTTTTTAACAGAATATAAAATATATTGATAATCTAATGAAAATGCTTTTAAAAACCCTCTCTGAAGGAAAAAATGTTACATACGCACTTGAGAAGTAATAAAATTGTAATAAACTTATGTGTGTATCTTCTTAATACCCCTTGCCATAAAAAAGGATCATTTTTAATATGGAGAAATTTTTATAATAGGTTTTTAAATTTACTATTTAATCACTGGGGCTTATTGTTGGAACAGAAAGAGACAAATTTTGCTTCTAGAGAGTAAGTAGTTGATGAAGCAAAAAGCTCTGAAATCCCTGCCAAGTCTGGAACTGAATTCTGCTTTGACAATCACGAAAAAAAGGAGCTGAAAGTTTGTTCCTGTTTTAACACTTTGGCAATGTCAAAATAGGCCATTAGACAAGCCTGCCAGTCTTCTGCAAATCTCTCCATTCAATTTAAAGGGAAAAACATAGATGGTAATCAAATGTCTTTGATTCAAACAACATTACAGCTGACACATGAACAGATTTATAAGAAAGAAAAATAAACAAGTTTTTGAAGCCCGTAGTCTTAAAAAAATAAGACGCCACTCAATAGGCTGAACATTTTCTATGGCCTTGACATCCAGACTACAAAGTAGACACAAGCTATTTTGTACAAACTATTAAAATACAAGTCTTCTTGCACACACTTAAAGCTGAAAAATATAATGACTTCACGGAGAGGAGAAAAACTATACTTTGAAAAATTAAACAGGTCTGTTTCAAAATAAATAAATAATTAAAAATATAAATGCACCTTCAATTTTCTAGTACTAATTAATAAAGGGGAAAGTATATAATCATAATAAAACCTCAGCAGACATAAGATATCATCCAAAGAATGTGTGGAATGGGGTGGTTAGGAGTGTGGGTTCTGGGTTCAAAACATCTGGATTTTACTCACATTTCTAAAACCTCACTCGAAAATACCCTATGCTTAAAAAAGTATGCACTCCCAGGTTAATGTATTAAATAATTAATTTAATGAAGGTATGTGAATTATTAAAAAATATATTGAGAGATTTATAATTTAACTGAAAAGTATTATGACTGATGTTGGGGAATTCAGACAAATTTTGCACAATTTGTTTCCAAAAATTTTATGGTCCTAAAGAAATATAGAGACAATTTTCAGAACTTAAGCCCTGCTTCAAATAAGAACAAATGAAAAAGAATAAATATTACTAACATCTTTGCAGATACATGATCTGTGCAATAGCAAAAAAAAAAAAATCTATCATATTGTTCTTTGGACATTTGGACATGTTCTAATTTATAACAAAGGAAGGGTACTATCTTCCAGTCAAAGCAATCTCCAAATAAATAAATAAATAAATAAATAAATGATGAACAATCAATCAATCAATCAATAAAATGCTGGTTATGGCTTGTTACATCTCCAGGAACTGCAAGCTGATGGATATACATTACTGTGCTTACAATTTCTTCTTTTTTCTAATGACTCTAGTTTCCTGTCACATTGACCAATTGAAAGGACTCCATTTTATGTCCCAAAAAAAGTCCTTTTCTTTCCTCTGAACTTCTCAAATGAATAGAGGATGAAATGGGATATAAGAGTAAAGGTATAATTTGGGCAGAGAAAATATGATTCAGTTGATGAAAATATGATTCAGGTGATGACTATGTGGATACACACACACACACACACACACACACAACTATTAAGATAGACTTCATTTTGTCCTTACCTTATGCTTTGTTTGAGATGTTTTTGCATAACTAGATGAATTTTTGTGATTAAAAGTGCTGGATATACTATCTTTGTCAGTTTTTAACAATCTCTTTGCTTATGTGGTATAAAATTATTCTTTGAAGATCTCCCTGGTGGTGTAAGGATTTAATTTCAGCTTTATCAAGCTATTGCAGCCACTGCAACACAAGTTAGATCCCCAGCCAGGGAACTGACCCACATGGGACAGCAGACCTCTCCTATTTCACCTGCTGCTCACCTCGCCAGTGAATTTCAGTTGATTCCCCTGAATCAACTGAATAGGTAAATAAAATAAATCTGTAAAAAATCATCTGAATACAACAAACATTTGTGTCACACTTTAATAATTTCCAAAGTAATTCATGATAAAATTATTAAATTTTAATCTGTTTCTATGTGAAATCTTCAAATTGGAAGAGGAAATGTATTTTATCTAACATAACTTGAGTAAACCCATTTTAGAAGAATTAATTTAAAATGAGAACTTCATTTATATCAGCACAGGCAAAAGTGAGCTGAGAAGTTAATGTTATTGATCTGTGTGAAAATTACACCATGAGACTCTCTTTAATTGTATGTCAAATCTACTTGGTGACAGAAGACTGTTATTGTCAACTTCCACTACAAGATCATATTTTACTGCCAATATTAAGTTTCACCTAATTACATAAATATATACTTGTTCTAAAAATAGGCCAGTCATATGTGGCACATATTAATTTACATTTGAATGAATGCAAATGTGAAAATTATTTTGACAATGTATTCACATTTGAGGCATTCAGCGACCATTATATTTGTCAGAAAGCAATACAGTTTAATATGTTAACTATGATATAAGGAGTTACTATCTCTTTCATAGCAACAAACTCTGATTGCTCTACCTAGCCATTTGTAGAGCATCATCAAATAAATTCTAACTCATCTTTAAATTATAAATATAATTAGAAATTTAAAACATCATTTACATATAGCTTAAATTAAATATTAACTTAGAACTCATATGTTTCTTTCTAAAGTTCTTACTCTATTTTTCTGTTATCTATAATTGCCTCCTGGGACAGCAGGTTTTACATTAATTTGAAAACACACTGAGGTGTTAGCAGGGCAGCACTAAAATATAATATGTGTTCTCTCTCCCCTCCTGGCACAAGAGCAAGACTGTTTTCAGAGATAACACTCAGTGAAGAGTTCATACCTGTACTATAGTCGACAGCCTTTAATCAACATAGGAGAGTATATGTCCTTTCAAATTAGTGTTTTCATGATGTTCAGGCAAATACCTTCAAGTGGGATTACCAGATCATAGAGTAGTTCTGTTTTTAACCTTCATGCTGTTTTCAATAGTGACGGTACAAATTTACATTCCCGCAAACAGTGAAGGAGGGTTCATTTAGCTCCACATCCTCATCAACACTTAGCCATTTTTTTCCTGTGTGAGGCAAAAGTCTTATGGTGATTTTAATTTGCATTTCCCTAGTGATAAGTGATGTAGTTGGTCTTTTCACATGTCTGTTGGCCACCTATATGTCTTCTTTGGCAAAATGACTTTTTTTTTTAAGATTTATTTATTTGTGCATACAGAACTGGGGTACAGGCCAGAGGCTCAGGGGCGGTGAGAGGCTTCACCAGATACAGAGTGGGGAGCAGAACAGGCAGCTCGAGGAAGTACACTGCTGAGGGGAGCAGCGGGTGGGTCAGGAGAGGTCTGCCACACCATGTGGTCACCTCCGGGGCAGGCGGGAATCGAACTCATGCGGAAGTGGCTTTAGATTCTCAGTGCAGTGCTTTAACCCGCTGCGCCACCAGGGAGGGCCTCATGTGCCACTTTTTAATTGGCTTCTGTGATTTTATTGTGCTTGTTTTTGAGTTGTATGAGCTGTTTATATGTTTCACATATTAACTCTGTTTGATGTGTAATTGGCAAATGTCAACTACAAAAAGGTACAAAGGGGTACCTTTATCACTTTGATGGTGGTTTCCTTCACTGTGAAGAAGATTTTTAGTTTGATATATTTCCAAATATTTATGAACCTTTTGGTTTTTATTATTGTTGGAGAAAAATCCACAAAGATATCGCTAATACTGATGTGTCCACACATTGCCAGGTACATCTTGTGTCTGGAAATAAAATGAAAGGATAATGGTGTGAAATAAAATATATTAGAGAACTATTTATCTCATTATTTGCATATTTGATATTTTTTCAATAAAAATGAATGTAAAAGACAACAAAAATCAATCAAATTCAGATACAAGTCTATTTCTGTTTTAAAAGATTTTATTTATTTACTTACGCATATAAGATCTGGGAAGTAGGCCAGAGATGTGGGGCTTGGGAGGATTCACCAGAGAGAGCGGGGAGCAGAACAGGAGCATCTACCTAAATATGCTGCTGAGGGGAGCAGCAAGCAAGACAGAAGAGGTCTGCTGAAATTAGTTTAATTAACTAATTTTTATTTAGCAAGAATAAATCAATTTTGAAAGACTATGGTAGGACTTGATTGATAGTAACCCATTAGGATTCTTTTCAATGACCTATTGATTTGTTTACAACGAATTTTGAGATATTATAAAATACAATTTTATCAACCTAATGGTGCAACAAAGTGTTAAAGTGAAACATTATGATGCTATTTGCAGCCACTGCAGCATGTGTTTGAACCCAGGCCAAGGAGCTAATCCACATAGCACAGCAGACCTCTTGTCTCGCCCACTGCTCCCCTCAGCTGTGTATTTCAGTAGATACACCTGTTCTGTTCCCTACTTGGTCTTCGATGAATCTTCTCCTCCTCTCCCCCCATCCACACCTCTGACCTACACCCCCGTAACTGAATGCATAAATAAATAAATATTTAAAAAAATTCTGTTTATAAGGTTTATTTCTTCTAATCTTTAAAAATCCACAAATTTCATAATTTAATTTGAAATCTCTGAATAATGAGCTCTAATGATTAAATTTAAACCATAAAAACACAAAATTTACAATATTATTTTATCGAATACAATGCCCTAATAGTAAAGTAATGAATTCAATATAATTCAACTGTTTTTAAAATGAATAAATACATAGAATAGAAAAAGAGTGAAAAATCTAGTAATATGTAATTTATAAATATTATAGTACTAACCCTAAATTTTATAGCATATTCCTATTAGGCATACAAAGGTTGCTATCCAACTTTTTATTTGACAGTCATTCTTTTGATAATATGGCAAAATGTCCGCCAAGTAGGAAATGTAAACCATTTGTTAATGTAGATTTCAAATGATTATATTCTAATAGAAACAAATTATTGATGAAAGGATGATTTGTTTTATGAAAATCACAAAGAAGGGCCTCCCTGGTGGCACAATGGGTTAAAACACAGCACTAAGAAGTTAACACCACTTCAGCATGAGTTTGATCCCTTCCCGGAAGGTGACCCACATGGCATGGCAGACCTCTCCTGGCCCGCCCCCTGCTCCCTTCAGCAGTGTACTTCGTCAGTCAGCCTGTTCTGCTCCCTATTCTGTCTCTGGTGAATCCTCTCACCTCCCCTGCAACTCTGGCCTGTACCCCAGTTCAAGATGCATAAATAAATAAATAAATAAATATTTTGAAAAATCACAAAGAAAAAAGAAAATATTCCCAAACTTAAAATAACCAAAGTTTTTAGCCAAAAGATTATTTAACTTTAACTTGTTACTGACATCACTTCTATCCTCTCTTCTACACACAACATGGGGCATGCTGATGGCTAAAATAGTACTTGTAATCTTATTTTATTAGTTTCTTCTTGCTTTTTAATCTCAATTTTGTTATTCCCCCTAAAAATTTCTATCAGATTAAATATTATAAGATGTTAACAACAACCACAACAAAAAATATTAGTTAGGTGGTCTGTTTCAAATGTCAAAGTATATTCTTAGAAAGAGAAATTACTAAATTTTAAACAAAATATATATATATAAATTCTGACCATAGGGAATAGAAAGGACTATTTTCATTTATGTGTTTTCAGAGTTATAGTTTTACTTGTCACAATTTTGAATTATTCAGTATTCCACACAGATAAGTTTGTCTTCATATTTAAACCTATTAAAAGAATGAAAATAAATGAATTACTGATCCTTTCTCTCTCTCTCTCTCTCTCTCTCTATATATATATATATATATATATAAATATCTGAGGGATTGTGCACATGGATATTATATAACTCCTTAGTGAAAAGATGTGTTGTCTGAGTCTCCATATGAAAGTTTTCATAAGCAAGTTTAAAGATTTCATCTAGGATTAAAGATGATTCTATGCACTGATAGTAAAACAAAGTAAGGTGCTGAAACTTTCAAGATGTAAACATTCCCTATTTCATAAATATTAGGGTCTAAATTTATTTCTAAGAAGACATATAGCACATCCTATATATGATGAATATAATACAAATAGAAAATACTGAAGATACACACAGATACACACACATGAATACCTATACATATAACACACATGTTTGTGATGCACATAGAAATTACTATGGCTTCATAATTTATGCAAAATAAAGATTTACATATTATGCATACAGAACTGGGGTACAGGCCAGAGGTTCAGGGGGGTGAGAGGATTCACTAGGGACAGAGTAAGGACAGGCAGATGGACAAAATGCACTGCCAAGGGGAGGGGCGGGTGAGAGAGGAGAGGTCTGCCATGCTACGTGGATCACCTCTGGAACGGGGATAGACCACGCACTGAAGAGGCTGTGGCTAGTTTGCAGTGCTGTGATTTAACACGATGCACCACCTGGGAGGGCCCAGTGGAAATATTTTTGTAAAAAATCATTTTGTATTCGTCTTTCTCCTTCTGATTTAATTCATTTAGCAAATTCCCTCTAGTTCCATAGACATTTTTTTTAATGATTATTAGACTCACAATAATATTACTATCCCACCCAACATTGCAGTGTTGGTTCCCTAGGCCATCAACAGCACAGAGCAATCAATGAAAACCAGATGGAAAATATTTGTTGAAGTAGTTGTGGGTTCCTGCTGTAGGCAGACACTGGAAAAATGTAGATTCATATCACATGTGAGACAGAAGAACCGCTATCTCAATTCTCCTACTGAACACAGCTTCTAGGAGATTAGATGGAAGAGTATTATGATAGGTTAAATATCATATTTACTATGGTAGGTTACATAAATCCATGACCTCATCTCTAAAACCTGTAAATTTGACTCAAACAGATGTGATTAAGGTTATTTAAAAATGTGAAATTATTTGGGAGAGACCTAACTGATATCCTGGTGAATTTCAGGATGGAGAAGGAAACATGAGTCACAGATTGTTGCTCAGAAGCTAGAAAGGTAAAGAAAACACCTTGTTCTCTAGCTTCTGGGGAAGCACAGCCACACATAACTTGTTTTTGGCCAAGTGAAACTGATTTTGGACTAATGGCTATAGGGAGTGAAAGAAAATAAATTTAGGTTGTCATTTGCAAAAGACTGGGTAGAACACACTTCTGAGGAGAGACAAAATACAGGCTAAACAGTAGGGTGATTTTCAGGAGAAAACTGGTTATAAGACAGCTGAAGGAACCCTCTAGGTAAACAAAACAAATATAATACTACCTCAGATACTAATCTTTCAGAGATGTTTATTGTGATTAGAAATATCTGCAGAGCAGTTTATGCCACAGATCATTGCTGAAATATGCTGAGTAGTAGATCACCATTAGGAGTGACTGTCAAATAGTGCTGTTACAGAAAGAGAGGAAGAGTGAGCTACTAAACCACCATGATCCTAGGAAGACTCTCCCATTTGGTAAAAACAGACTGTACTAAAACAGTGCAAAGAGTTACTGAGCAATGAAAAAAATAATAATAATTATAACAAGAATTGTTGGGCTTAGATGGATACCGTGAAGAAATTGTAAAGACAACCCTGAGATTGGGAGAATGTATTTGAACTCATGAATATGATAAGATCCAGAAAATGGATATTTACTTCCCCAGGCTTACAAGTTTTTCCATAGAACTTCTTGGATTCAGAACAATATACAAAACTGTGAGTTAAAATTTCTTAGCTATATATATTGGTATGCTATATATCAATATCATTATGTTACTTATTTAATAATAGACTATATAATTGTACTTCCCTTGAACTTTTAAACTCTCTTATAAAGATACATGGGAAATTCAATACTGTGAGTTGATCTAAATATTCCAATTTAGTTAATGGTTCCTATTGCAAAAAAAAAAAATAGTGAAAATAGGAACCGGGTGCATTTGCACAAGAGGAACAGCAAGCAAAGTGTGCCTGTTGTCACTCTGGGAGAATGGCTAGGTTTGGGAACCAGCATCCATGGGTAGTGTAAAGGAGCATGGTTCACATTGTCTGAAATTGCTCATGCCCTGGCTCATCCAGCTGGTAATGAAGCAGTCAGCACCCCATCTCTGGAGTGGAATAGGCAATTATTCTAGCTTGAAACTCTGCCCTTGCAAATTGAGTGTGGCAACAATTCACATTGGCTGTCATTATAAAGTCCCTCAGAACAGGATAGCTATCCATATCAGTTCAGAAGGAAAAATCAGAGATGCTTAAAAAGTTTACCTTAATTCTGAACAGATTATACTACATTGATGATATGGATATTTAAATTTCCCCTTGAAAGAACTTTTCTGGTTTTATTCTTCAGTTTAACTCTAAATTGTCCATACATGTCTAAAATATAGTCATGTAGAATAGTTTTGTAAATTCTCATTAGTCTGCTTCTTATCTAGCAATATATTTATAGAAGGGAATATTTCTCATTCTTCTTTTAGTCACATTTTCATGTTTTTAAGCAATAAAGAAAAAAGAAAACTCCCTTGGGTATCTGACTCTGGATGTGTAGGTTTTGATACCTCGTTAACTGTGCCTTTCAAACTTGGCTCATCTCTGTATTTTCTGGGGTGCTCTTAAAACAAAACATGTGCCCTGGTTCCAACCTTATGAATTCAATTTGAATTTTTTGGGGGAATATGATCTACAGACAGCTGTTTGTAAAAGCAACTTGGATGATTCTAGCATGTTCAACATTGGTACTAAACATGTTACACATTCATTGTATATCTATCTATTTATGTAAATAATCAGGGAATAATTTAAACTGCAAATTCTAATTCAGATATTCTGTTGTAGGAACTAAACACCTAGATTTTTATCATGTTTCAAGATGAAGTGGATCTTGCTGGTTGATGGACTCTAGATGGACTGCAATGTATAGTAACCAGACTCTAGACCAGAATTAGCTTAATATTAGAATTGCCTAGGAGAATTTTAAAGAATTCTTGAGTCCATGACATTCTTCATATTTATTATATCAGAATAT
This sequence comes from Condylura cristata, assembly GCF_000260355.1. Taxonomy (NCBI): domain Eukaryota; kingdom Metazoa; phylum Chordata; class Mammalia; order Eulipotyphla; family Talpidae; genus Condylura; species Condylura cristata. The sequence continues at coordinate 57,131,042 of NW_004567108.1, read as the reverse complement.
CAGTGGGTAAAATTTAGTCATTAGTTTGTTTAAAGTGTTCAGGTGAGTCAATTGTGAGAACTGTATTGATCTAAATATCCTCTCCATCCATTACTACCTGGTCATTTCCCCTTGACTTTCCTTCTAGACTTAATGACACCAAAAATATTTCATCAAATAATTCTTGAAAACCTTAATTTCTCTATCTACAGCACCCTCATATCTTTGACTATACAGTAACTGACACTCATCTCCCTCCTTCCCAATTACCAGCACATGTCACACTTTCTTTACCCTTTGTCTATAATGGCTGACACATTTTTGTCCAGTAATATCCATCAAGCTCAAATCATTTCAAAGCTCATGCAATATAGTTTGTCCACTGTTGCCAAATTGATCTCTTTAAATCATTATTCAGTTGGCATCACTCTCTTTGCTTAGAATCTTCATGTTGTCCTTTTACTTATAAAAATATAAGCAAAATGCATGAATATAAGATTCAGTAGTGGTCCATATTCTGATATCTACTTAATTGTCACTTCATTATACTTATACTTAAGTATAATGTTATACTTAATGTTTCTGAATCTCTTTCTAATTTTCTCTAGATATTAAGACTTTGTACTCATAAATAGGGTCTTGACAATCTCTTACAAAAACCCACCCAAAATAAATGACCAATGAATGTTTATTCAATTGAAATATATAAATATTTCTTATTGAGTAACTATTTGTGCATATTAGTTTAAAACACAATTTCTCCTTTCAAGTTTATAGTATAGATTTTAAATATGTAAAGCAAATATAATTAATTTCCCATTTAATCAATGAACTTCACAGACTAAATATACTGAAACTGCAGCAAACACAGTTGATACACAGTGTTTGACACAAAACAGTAACCCAAAGTTAGATCCTTAGTATTCAAAGTGAGGGATTATTTTGTCAACATTGACTTTCTCAAGAGAAATCTTGGGATTTGAAAAGCTGGTGAGAAAAGATGAAAAAAACATGTTAAATGAATAACAAAATAAGCACAAAGTCTGAAAGGAGGAAACAAAAAGGGTAGAATGGATGACCAAGGCCCTCCCTGGTGGCACAATGAGTTAGGACACAGCCCTGCAAACTACCCACATGGCACAGCAGACCTCTCCTGTCGGGCCCGCTGCTCTTCTCAGC